>NW_005842173.1:350836-375975 GCF_000455745.1 Alligator sinensis
TGCCCACCCCAGCTGGGCAGCTTGTCCCAGCCCCAATCCCTCCCTCACACCCCTCCCCTTCCCCCATTCCCCAGCCCCAACAGACTTACTAGCTGGAGGCAGCTGTGTCAGCTGCTTATTTAGTCTATGGCCGAATTGCCAAATCTTTTCCAAATTGATTTGGATGCTTTGAATCGATTTGGAGCTTTTAACTGATCTCCCAATTCAATTTGAATTTGGAGATTTGGTCACCGAATTGGGCCAAATCTCCTCCAAATCAAATCAGCTATCAAAGCTTCACACAGCCCTAATACTAACATTCATTTAGTGGTTTTTGTATACAGTGATCACTTGAAAAAAATACAGATAAATCTACAGTGAATTTGTCCTTAGGTATAACCAAGAAACAAAAAGACATACTCACAAAGTTAAATACATTTTCATTTTTTCATGATGGACAATACTAACATTGCAATTCTCTTTAGAATGTGTAAAGTTAACAAACTAGTCACCCTCTTTGGTTTGATGTCCGTTTACACCTTGGCTCTTCTTTCTTCCTCTCTTCTCTTCTTCGCTTTCTTGATTGTTTAGTTTTAGTTCTTCTCTTACGTTTTCTTCTTCTACTTCTTTCATTTTCAATTTCACTTTCAGATGATGATTCTGAAAAGGTTGATGAGCTGGCCGAGGAATCTGAAGCTTCTGAATCAGAAGACACTTTCTTCTTTTTCTCCAAAACTAAAGACAATTGCATAATTCATTATTAGATTACAGACATGTTTCTCCACTGAACATAATATAGACAAAGCTACTTTATTTCACAAATAGCCACATGTCAACAGAAACAAAATAGTGACATGCTACATACCATTTGTACCATATAAGCATTTAGATTACGGGTGACCAACCCGTGCCGCACATGAACAGACTGGGGAGGGGAAAGACAGCGCAGTGGCAGACAGGACGGGGAGCAGAAAACAGAGCAACAGTTTTGGCAGGGAGCACAAGGCAGGAAGTAAAGAGCACCAGACTGGCAGGAGAAGGGTTTGGAAAGGTACTCAGAGGGTGCAAGGCTAATTTGTGGCACACCTGCCCAAAAGGTTGGCTCCCACCTATTTAAAAATCATACATGTTAAGTGAATAATATAAAATGATTAATTTGAAATAATCATCTTCTAATTTGGCATGATTATGCACAAGATAAGACGAGACAAGCAGGAAGCATTACAGCTGTGTATAAAGCGAGAGCTACATTTGCATTAAGGCAGCTACACTAAAAGAAATCAGTTGTCTATACTATTGGTTCCAGGGGTAGACAGGCCATACAGAACTGTATCCCAGATTTGCCCCCTGAAAGTTGGTCACTTTGAATATATAGGCCCTTCGGTACTTATTTTTACCCTAAAATAAGGTATACTAAATTCTGAGTCCAAATTTCCATCAGACACATACATACACTTTTTTATATCTCTATCTCTGTAGCTGGCTACCTAGATCTCTCACTAGATAGCTAGATGTGTATATATAGACATATCTATCTCAGTAAACAGGAATCTATTATATCTACTTAAAGGCAACAAACAAAACCCCCACCTCTCTAAACCAGTTTGCCACATTTCGCATCTTCATATGACACACATGCACCTAAAACAAGGGTTGTCAATCAGTGGTAAACCCCACCCCCCCTGCTCCGTGTCTGGCTGCTTGCCATGCCCCCCCCCTCCCCTTCCCCCCGGGGGGTACAGTTATTTAAAAGGGGGCTGTCGGGGATACACTTGTTAAAAAAAGATTGAAAACCCATGACCTGAGACAATGAATACATACCAGACACATTTATATAGACATATATTCCATGCTTTCTGCAAGTAAGGACAACTTCCAATTAATTTCAAGCAAAACCGTGTTTGCTTACCGTCTTTTGCTGATTTTGTAATGACCACTCCACAGTCAATAACTCGTACATCTGCATATGGCCTACTTGCAGTATCAGTTTTCAGATTTTCTATTTGCTCTATTACTTCAAAACCAGAAATAACCAGTCCAAAGACAACATGTACGCTGCAGAAATAAGATTCAGAAATTAAAATGATTTAGGCATACCTGGGATTCTTCTCTAAACTTCCTTTAGATTAAAAGTCATAGTTTTACAGGGAAACAATTAGCTTCACTACTATTTTTGGACTGTTTAAGTCAATTTTCCCCAAATAGGTTTGAATAATGCTAGGGATATCTTCAGCACTGGGATATCATGCAATAGAGAATATGGATCTATTTTCTAAGAACGCAGGTCTGCCTTCTTCTGAAAGTCAACAGCACCCTTGCAAGACAAATGCAGCTATGCACATGCTGGATAAAACAGCAAGATAAAAATCCACCCCCTATATATTTATGGAGTAGATCGAGGCATGGGTTTGTATTTAGAGTTCTTATTGGTGCTTTCCCACCATCCCTTGTAGGAGCTATTTAAGCAGGCTCTCATCTTTGTCCTCCACCCATAAGTTTTCTGCCTGGTTGGGTGAGGTCTGGAACATCTCTCACACAGGTAAGAGATGTAAGCTCGGAAGGGAAGTGGTAGGTTTCCCATCAGCCACTGAGACAGCTTGGTGAGGGTTGCCCTTGCCACTGTCAAGGTATGAGGCCACTGAGCCTCCATCCAGAGTGTTTGCAGGACTCTGCATTGCTTTTATTGAGAAGTACAGGAATAGCTTGATTAAGGTACTTAAGAGAACTTTAAGACATTCTTGATTTCAGGCTTGATCAACTTATTTCTCAGTACAAAGCACCAATATAGGTAAACATTATCAATAGCATTTTACAGCTAGCCATCTGGAACAGAAGAAGTTACGGGGTTGGTCCAAAGTTACACAGTGAATCAGGATAATAACTGAAGAAACCCTTACTATGAGTTAACTCAAGGGTGTCAAACTCATTAAGCCCCGCAGCATACCACGTAATCATAGGAAAAGCAGGGCTGGAAAGGACCTCAGGAGGTCATCCAGTTTAACCTGTTCTCAAAGTGGGACCACCCTACCACTTCAAGTGGCACATGGGTCAACTCCAAGACCAAAAGGCAACACTGCGACCCAGATGATAGGGCTCCAAGGACCGGACCACATCTCTGACATTCCTGAGTTAACTAGAACACTGATAATGTTCCTTTCCACGTGGAAGTTCTACTACTAATGTTTGTAGCAAATTTATTTGGGAACATAATTTATAGGACGGAGCACCAAACTAATTTCATTTCTTTAAAAAAAATCCAGAGTCTAAGACTGTTGACAACTGAAAGCTAGAACATAAAAATAAATAATATAACATTTTATATGCATAGTTTATTGTGCAAAAACAAAAATGTGTATTTGAAAAAATGGTGATAAAATATGCCAATTATTGTTTCATGGTTCATTATATTGCTTTCCCCCAAAAAGTGCTCTCTCCTGGCTTTTGTTTGCCTTTAAAATTGAGCTGTTTCATATACAGTGTTTGTATATTAATTATGCATTTTAGAATGATTGTTGCTACACACGTTTTAAAAAGATTCTTACCCATCAAGATGAGGAGCAGGCTTTGTTGTTCTGTGTGACAAACAGCAACATGGATAAGATGGTAAAAATCAGGGATTCAGATGAAGAGGTAGAAAGAAGAATGGCACAATAAAATAAAAAAGGTGAAGGCAAAAGACAAAAAAAAGGTGGAAAAAATCCAGTTAAATATTTGAAAAAAAAAAGTTTAAAAATTCTAGATTACAAGCATATTAAAGTATAGGGACACTTATACACTACATTTTCACATGTAAAAGTCCTACCAAAAACTGATTAAATGCATGCAATATTTATATGCACTAAATACTTTTCATGTACAGTGTTTGTATATACTGAAACCAACATCTTGACCTGAAATATATTTTTAATGATAAATACTATGCAGTTTGGCAATAAGAAGCTAGTGGGCAAACTAACAATAATTTAAATACTGCTGAAATTGTTACATTCTAAAACTATTATTTTTAAGTCAGCTTGATAAAAAACAGTAAGTACTATTTCCTCATTCTTCTTCTATTTGCTGGCTGCATAAATCAGTTTAAAGCATTATATTCAAGTCAGGACTACAATACTTAAGATCTTGTTAAATTTGCATGCTGCCTTCACCACTGCAGGGCTATGCCAGCTAGAGTACGAACTGTATAGTAATACATACAAATATTACCCATCATTAACATATCACAGATTCACTCATTTATTCAAGTTAGAAACTACTGGGTGTGGAAATGCCAAACCAAAAGTCAGTGCTCTACCTTCTGTATATCTACCAGTTATTAGGGTCTGTCAAATTTCTGACATCCCATGAGAAAAAAAAATGTAAAAGAAATAAATCTTAACAAAAATGAAATCAATCATAATATAGCTAGGAATCAGAGTATCTCTTTAAATCCTTCACCAATGAAGAAAGAAAATTTCCAGGTTAAAAACACTTTATTCTGACACTGCATTAGCAGCTACCTTCATTCAGTTCTAAGAAAGGCTATATTAAAGTTGCAAAGGAGAACTGCACTATTTCATAACAAATTCATGGAGGGATGGCATGTTAAAAAAATTATATTGCACATGAGAAAAATCAAGAGCTGGACACTTTGACTTTCTATTCTTAAAGTTGTGTGTGAAATCCCCACGTCCTGTTTTTCCTTTTTAACCTCTTTGAATGGATTCTCTTCCAATCAGGGGCCTAGAGTGGAAGTTGCATTTGAGTTTTCATTAAAGCAGACTCAGTACCAAACCAACAGTGACAGTGTACAAGTGGCTCTACCAGACTCTGTCTACACTATCACTGTAAAGCTACTTTTCACTGCCTAATGCAAAACTAGACTGGCATACACAATTCCATCCAATAAAAATCAAGTGATGCTGCACCACTGAAATACACCTGCCAAAAGACTGAACTGCCACCCTTAAACATTCATGGTGTACCTTTATTCAGGTCCAAATCCCAATGTGTACCTCACCCACCCTAAACAAACAGAAAAGTTCTAGTATAAAACACCAAATGAGAGACATTAAGTTTCTATCACCACAGTGGCAGATGTCCCTTCTGGTCTTCCACAAAAGTAAGCTGACTTTACTTCTGTAATATACTGTATTAACACAAAGAAGCAATTTCTTATGGCCATTGCAATTTTATAAGCAAAAGAAAAATGCATTAACAATCTGCTCCCAAGCAAACAGTTTACTTTAAGCAGGTTTAAATATAAATGTTCCGAAATACTGAAAATTAAGAAAGTGATTAAGTGAAACCAGCACTGAAATGTACATGCCTTAGCTTTTAGAATTAGGAAAACACCCAAGTTTAAGACACTAAATACACTGTACTAGTGAATCCTGGACAAAGAAAGTGAGCAATGCAGTCCCCAAAATCAGCAAAGATCTCAGATGCATATTTATGTGCTTTGCTGAACCATGACTCTAGTCTTGGTTAAGAAGGAAAGGGAGAGTCATTTGGTAAAAGCCCACCCAGGTTTCTCTCATTTCCTTGACAACACATTACTAAATTCTTAAACTCTCTTCACTTTCTTGGTCACGCAATGAAAACAAAAGAATAAAAGCTTAGTCAAAGGGGAAACTTTTAAGTGCATAAACTACAAAATACAAGAACCAATTCACAGACTTCAAAAGGAGAGTCTGGTGCCCAACTGCTGAGCATGCCTTTGAAAAACTTCCTAGAAAGCTTATTTAAAATTAATGGAAATGTAATAAATTAAACTGAATGTCTGTTAATACCACTTCAAGATTACTTAAATTGTCAACGTACACACATCCCTCTTCATTCTTGCCCAGTCGCTTTTCAAAGCAGTAAGTAGATTTTGTCCTACTGAATTTTTACTTAAGTTACCTAAAAAATACTCCATCCAAACTTGAAAATAGAAAACTCTCCCCAACAAGCTTTTTGCTTTTATATATAGAATAATATATCTGTTAAATATCTTGGTTTGGATAAGTTTAACCCCCCTCCCCCCAAATACCATCATAAGGGGCAGTATCATTTAAATTAACATTTACAAGAAAGAGATTGTAAAGTCACTGAAGGTTACTAGTAAATTAGTTTAAAATACTGCCACATAGTATCTTTTGATAGACAGTCATATTTTTTCTCCTAGAAGGACCTCAGTCCTAACATGGGATTTAATGTACATAACAATATGATCAGAAAGAGACAAGAAAGAGATAAAAACAGAGAGAAAAGAAAAAGGACACAGCCTTAGAGGAATGAGACATTACCTTTGGAGCGCACGATGTAACACTGTTTCTGTAAATTTTACACAAAAATGGCAGAAATAAATTGTAATACATTTCCAGACAAAACTGAGTCTATGTTTTATTAAAATACAAATTTAAAATTATCAAGTTGTATGCAAAACAAGGACGCTTTAAAAAAAAATAGAGGGCTCTAAATTTTCTTTAGAACATAAGTCTTTGGAAAAAATTTTGGGCAAGTTTTCTTTTTAAAAACTAAAGAAATGTCCTGCTTATGAAATGAATAGCAGAAAAGAAACTATTATGGAAAGAGTCTACTCTACAGCCTCAGTCCAGAAAAGCACTTGAACACAAGTATAACTTTAAGCAAATGAGAACTTGATTCCAATGCGACTATGACATGCATGTGATTACGCTGGTGTTAAAGTGCTCTACTGAATCAATCATAATGCTATACAAGATGCCATTCCATTACTGAAAACTGTTGATTTCCTACCGAAACACGTTAGAAAGTGTAAATCCACACTGTCACAGGTTCCTACAATTGGCTAACACCTCTTGTGTTAACAAGTTTCCTTTAAAATGGTGAAAGCCACCATCATTAAAAGCAAGTCATAGCCTATGATTTTACTAACAGTGCAAGGAGGAAATCAACACTGAAGGTGCAAATAGAGGTATTTTTACCAAATAATTACACATTTTCATTCTAACAAACTGCAAGAATGCTGCAGTTTGGTATAACACAAGAATTTGTGAGGAAAAAAAAAGAAAATCTAGGAATAGTTAAGTATCTGCTGAAATAATGTGAAAGTGAGTTTTTTTAATGCCATCTTTACACACCTAGATCATGATTCTCTAAATTTTATGTATGTGCTTTACTCGTGTGAATAGTCACAAGGGAATGGAATTATTCATGCGCTAAAGCTAAGTACATGTGTAAGTATTTGCAAGACTGGGATCACAGATACTGAAGTATTACACTACCTTTGATTTATTCAGCAGTTTAAATCTATACAAGTAAGATTGATAGAAAAAGCTTACTTCAGGGTTAAAGAGCTGGTTATTTGACTTCAGTGAGAATTGCTGAACCTTCCTCTTCACAGACTTACAGAAGGCTTAGAAATGAAGTGCTTCTAGCTTGTCACCAATTATACAGAAGTCACTTGCATAAACAATGAAAGAGCAAATCTCTGAACATTAATTGCTTGTATATTAAAACAGGTTGGCATATTTTAATTTAGTTAGGAAGCACAGTGCTAAGCTTTAGAAATGTTACTGCATGAAACAAAAAAAGAACCCTTCAAATCATTTTTTGGCAGTGGCAGCACATAGTCACAGCATCCCAGTTGAAAAACCACTGGACCAAATCCATGGGGCTACCCACAGAAGCAACAGTAAGGGTATGGATGGAAATCTTGTCAGAATGAGGACTCTGCACATTTAATAGCATTTTGTGTAAAGTTATCTTCCATATTTTATTGTTGGCTTTTTGCTTCCTCTCTCATACTGCTCTTGTACATAGTATCACAGCACAAGGTAGTACTGGATAGATGTAGGTAAGCAAGCTCTGAAAATACCTCTGTTGAGAAACCGGGTAATTAGCACAGGCAGAGCATCATGTTACTGTGGCTATGATGCTTCCAGTACCCAAGTTAACTCCAGTTATCTCTATACAAGACTGCATTCATGCTGTGCTTGGGCAGGCTCCAATGCACGATCTCCCACGGGCTCTGCAAGAGCTTACTTGCCAGTCATGGCAGCAGCACAGCCAAAACTGACCACGCACTGGGGAGTAATGAGAAGGGAGGGTAAACCTAAGATTACTTAGCATGTTCTCTGATCCTCCTGCAAAACCACCCTGTGTCTGAACAGGGATTGAAAAAAATTAAAAATTCAGACGATCCTCTATTTAAAAAGGTGGTCTCCCAGAATATACACTTATTTGAAAGTAGTTAATATAAAACTGAAGTTGATGGAAGTCCATTGTGAGAAAAAAATATTCAAGGAAGAAAAAAAATTACACCGTTTCTCTATGGGTTGTTCCAGCGTGTCAGCTAAACGTAGAAGGCTGCCGATTCCAAAAGTAGTATAATTACAGCAGGGTGATCAGGGGTAGTGTGGGTCCATGAAAAATATTAGCTGTCATTACAGCTATACAACCACGGGCACCCAGCTGTTTTGTTAAAGCTCCGGATTCCAATAAAGTATTTTTGCCATTTCAAATAATATAAAGCGGTCTGTCATGCCTTTGAATCAGTCCTGCCCATTTTTGACTTTTTTGACATTCAAGTTTCACTCTGAACATCTATCTAATTAAACAATAATGCATTTCTCTGTCACGCTGCTGAAGAGAATTACTACTAGAATTAGTACACTTACCGGTTGGTTATTTGACAAATGAAATCCTGTCTTCGACTAAATAGTTCTTTCACTCCAAAACATTCCCTCCATTTAATAATTATTAGTTAAATGGCAGAAAGCATCAATAAACCTTTTGCATCACTTGTGACATGTGCCGTTTTATTTTTGTGACCATGTTATTTCTCCAAGAGTGGTTTTTAGCCTGTTTGTTCTTTTTTGAAACTATCCTTCTTAAAAAGTTTTCTAAGCTATCTTTCCCACCAGTCATTTCCATATCCATTTCTCTAAAAGTTCTTTCAGTCGCACTCATGCGGACAGACATTCCTGTTCACTGAACTAAAACTGGTTTGAAATCAGTAAAGTTGATGCTAATTCTAAAATTCCAGCATAAACAATATTTGTAGCCCAATCAGACACTGAAAAGTCTGAAGTTATTCCAAATGGTACCAATGCCTGATAGAAGACAAAAGACCGTCAAAGCAACCGTTAAGTCTGGGCCAAGCATGGAATATAATCTTTAAAAGTGCACACTCCTTTACCACCATTTCAACCTCAATTGGGCAAATGCTTATATAAATACCTAACTAAAGCACTATACATGTTTTGTAAGGTAAGCACGTGTATAGGTGCTTGTCAAACTGCAACCTCAGTTTGCATGAAGAAATATCAAACACTTGACCCCAGCAAAATAAAACTATGGGCATTTATAGATGTGCTCCAGAATGTGGCACTTTCATTAGCACAGCTTCAAGTGCCGTGCTAATTAAAGCACTTGGAGCGTCACGTGCAACAGCAACCCGATGCTGAAAAATGGCGGTGGAGCGCTTTAAACTTAAGCTCCCCAATGCCATTTTTCAGCACAGGGATGCTGATACACATGACGTTGGAGTCCACTGGAGTCGGATAATTACCATGAATTAACTGTCATTACAGCATGTGCAGGGAGCCTGCTTCGACATGTACAGGAGCCCTATATTCACCATCTAAACATGCCTCAATGGGTGTGTATTTAGGGCTGAAAATAAAAATTCCAGTTCTGGAATATGTCCTCTCCATATATCCAGCAAGTTCAGTGTATCACTTCAAAAGTTATTACATCTATATAGTGACAAAGTCCTTTAAAAAACCCAGGCCATATAAGCTAACACACACTTGCATTTTCTGCTTTGAAGAATTTAGATCGGCTGAAAAAAGCTGATTCAATGAATGCTTTATTCTATATATTCTTTTGTCCTCCAAATTGTTTAAAGGATGACACTAATGGAGGATTATTTTGGATTGCATATTATAATACATCATTCTTTCAAAAGCGTAAATTAAGCCTGGACAAATGTACAGTATTTCCCTCATACAGATGTAAATCATTAAATAACTTTACTGAACAAGAACAACTGCTTTCATACAGTGTATTTTATCTTTAGAATTAAAAGCCTTTCAACATGTAAATTTTAGGTTCGAAAGCAAGAAAGTTACTTTTAAGAGGAGAACCTCAAAGTTAGATTCCATGTTAAAAATTTATGAGCAACTTATGATTTCTAGGTTTATGTTAATCAATGAAAATTTACGTAAAGAAAGAGCTTAATTTGGCTTCATGACACAGGTTGTCAAGAGCTGTGCTTCACTACAAATCAGATCCTAAATAAAATCCTGCCTCTGCTGCTGACTACATCGGTAAAACCATTGGTTGTCACCCTAAATCTCACTGGTTTCATTGCAGCTTGCATGGCTTGTAGCGGTCCCTAATACGTGCTATCAGATGCAGGACTGGATGACTATAAAATTTGTCATTGGTTTTCCCTCAAAACTTGTATTTAAAAAGTATTAAAAATACAGATGCTTTTCATAGTAGATTTCACATTTAAGGTGATATTTTTAAATACTAATGTTCATCATTTAGTCTCATAATTTGAACTGTGATAGTACTGTAATTTTTATAGAAAACATCTAACATACAAGATACTTATCTTACTTGTATTAAATTGTTAACTTAAATTTTATGTACAAGATAAAGAAACTTTAGAGCCCTCAGATGGTAGCTTCTTGATTGATGTGGCATCATTAAAATTTTCAAGTTTACAGTTCAGATAAGGTTAAAAATGGAAAATGGTGACTTGAAAAATCATAATGTTAGTCACTATGTAACTTAAAGGACAGCAATGAAGTAACTGGTTTTCATGGACTCATTGTACATAATACACCATTTATATATTATATGGACATTTATATATAATATAAAATATATAATGTTATTTTACTGTACTCTCCATTTTTAGGACATTCTTTAGGAAGAGACCTAAAAATGTCTCTTATCTGAACCTTATTACATCATGTTGGAGATCTCTTTTCAGGCAAAGAAAATATGAGTGTCCTTCTGGACAATTTACTTCTTTATTGAAGACAGTGAAGCGCCATTCATTCTTATCCACCAAGAAAGATGGCAAAGAAAACAGAAGTTTTAGTGTAATAAACTAAAATATATAGCTTCAATTTCAAAGCAAGGCAGCAAAAAGATCATTCACAATGAAAACCTTCTACCCAGCACAAACCCAACATTGGAAACCAGATATCCCCCCCACCTAAGATACACACTGTGAAATGTTAACAGAAAACATTTTTTAGAAGATGGCGACATAGATGGGTATTCAGACAAGCTTTAGCAATTGAAAACGGTTATTGGTGCGCCTAGAATTTATCATCTTCAACCAAAGAGAAAAATAAATGAATAAAAATCAGTTATTTCTTCCAGCCCTGAGTGATTCCCATCAGAGCTGTTCCGTACAGTCAAGTATTTTCCATATTTTACTAGAAACATACTAATATACTGGTGTGTATAGTATAATAGAAATAAGAGCTGCAAAAGGAGCTCTTCCCCTAATGTTCTACGTTACTTTTCTGCCAACACTGTTTCAAAATAGGTTTAAAATAAAATTACACACATGTACATACAGTACTATGCAGCAACAAAGAAGGCAGGCATTTCAGGGACAGACTAAAGTAAAACATCCCACAAAAAAACCAAAATAAATGCAAAGATAGCATATTTTTAAAACACATGCAACTTGCACTGTTTAAGTGTGAACTATTACATATCTTGTCCTCTCTTTTACACAAAACTTTCTAGTCCTGCAAACTATATATCATTTGTTTTAATTTGTTTAGTGTGCGTCACTTAAAAGAGTACAAAGCCAGATAATAAACTATTCCCTAAACACCAACAGACATAAAAGCATAAGCCATTTTTCTTTTTTAGAAAGCAAGCCAAAAAATTAAAAACAAATCCATATATGATTAATTCTTCTAAGCCAAAAGAACACCACAAATAAAAATCAAAACCACTTTATCTCAATTTTCCCTGTTTACTATATATTAGGGACTGTAGGTACCCACTGGGCACCTTGCAAAAACTGCATTAAGGCCAATAACATCCAGTTGGAGTTAATTTAGCAATACCATCTTTCTCATGAACAGCGCTTCTCTGTTTAAGAAAAGCTCAAGTCTGAAATTATATCTACTCACATGAAAAATTGGGAACCATTGGTATGCTTCCCTCGGTTTGCCATTGACAAAAGGAACGCTCTGTCATGTTTGAGAATAAAGTTTTCATCTGTTTGAAGAAAAAACACGCTAGTCAGTCTCCTGTCGGTGAATACAGGTATAATATTTTTCTTTTCTTGTAACACATGGATAGTACAAGGAGAAAATCTTCAGCTGCTCACTAAGAAAATCTGAACACTTAAAAAAAAAGGAAAAAAAAGAAAGAAAATTTAAATCTAATCAAACCTCTAAAAATACGAGTGCAGATAATTGTTATAATTGTTAACTCTAACAGCAGGCAAAGAATACAGTGGTATTTTTTTTTTAGATAAGTCACAGCTCTGGAAACAGCACAAAATATATTGTTTAAAATAATGTATTTAAATGCAATTTCAAAGGTTTCGGTACTATCTTCAATACAACTATAGTGCATCAGATGCTTACACCACTTGAAACATTTCCTGTAGGAAAGCCACCTTTCTAACCGCCTCTCCCTTTGCCATGCTAAAACATGGCTGCGCCTGTTCACTGCTACCATTTCTCCATCAGAGTGAGTGTCACGGAGGTAGAAAATACCCTGTTCAAATAGCTTGCTCCCTGTTAGGGTGCATCTGGAGGTACAGCAAACCTACTGAATCCACACTTGAAGTCTCAAAATGCAAAAGGAAGTTAAATTCATAGGAATAACTGAATGAGAAACAGTACAACATGTCTGCTCTTCACCCAAGTGATAGAACACATAATTAATATTGAAAATATAAAAATGCATCATTTAGTGCAATGAATTAAGTAAACTAACCTGCAGTTGTGCAAGCAAAACACAATCAGTAAAACAACATTAATTTTAGAAAAAATATTTCAGTAAAATCTACCATGCACAACCTCATATTACAGACTTAAAAGCTGTACCATTAATCTTTAAGTCTGCCAAAAGATACAATAGCAAATTGTTAGCATTTACTAATCTCAGCATTTTCCTTAGAAAGAAAAATGTATAACCATTTAAAATCTGAAGCAGCTACATGACATCCTCATGTAGACGCTGCATATTCTGACACCTAACCATGTCTTCTTATACTACAGAAGCTTCAGAGCATGCATCTAAATTGCAAAGAGCTACACACAACACTTGAAACATCCAGCTGTTGTGGAAAAGCTTATTTCAACAGTGGAACACCACAGGGACTTCCCAGCCTTCACAAAATAAGAATTATACCATACCCTGTCTCTTAAAAGCACCAAATACCATAATAAAACTCTCTCACCTCTTTCTTTCCAAGAAAAAGCTTTAGAAAGAAAGTGAACGATGAATTTATTTACCTAGTATAGGCAAGCAAATTAGTACCTTGTGTGGAGTATCAACACGGCCAAGTATTTTTAGAAATCAAACCCGAAAAATACAAACCTCAGAGAGGAAAAAAGGGAGGTGCTTTAAAGAAATGACAACTGTTCAGATCTGAGAATAATTCCAAGTATTATATCTTCAAATCAATCAGTACCCCTCAAAAAGATTAGATACAGAATTCTTCACTTCTCCAAGCAATACAGATATCCATCCACAAAACTGATATTTAATCAGTTGTCTATAATATTTATTAGGAAGGGTAAAAGGGAACAGAGTTTGAATTTGTGTTACTGAGCTTTTGTCTCTTACCTTTTCATTTTGCAAAAGACCACATTCTCTATAAACAAAAGAATATGTTGACAGTTTTAGGCAGGAAGATAGGAGTTTATTCATGAATAAAGTTGCCTAACCTCCATGCTGAAAGTCATGTTCAACCAATAATGTTAGCCTTAATTAATTGTCAGTTTAAATTAAATATTACAATAAATTTATCTGAAATTCATGCATATAAAAACAATTTTCATGCAACATTAGTTTCATGCAAAAGGTGATCTATAAGTAGATCTCTTCTCATTAAATATCTTGGGGGAAAAAAAATATCAAAAAACTTGCTTATCTCAGAACTGAAGCAAAAGACCATAAAGATATATTTAGCTTACCTTTAAAATATCCCCCATAGATAGATTCACCTCCTTTTCCATTACCTACATAATAGAAGTGTGTATTAATCTTTCAGAGATTTTAAAAGTTTGGGTTATAAAATTGATACATATGGCAATCATTAAAAGTACAAAAAAACATGATACTGTGGACAGCTAATACAAGTGAAAGGGATATATGCATGTACTAAAGATGTAACATTTTGATTTTTTGACAACCCTATTTTACAAAGCATAACCATGAACACATTTATCTTAAATTCAACTGAAAATTTTGCACCAGTGATGTAGACCATAATCCCTGGAAACTTTGGAAACTGGAAGGAGCCTTGTACTACCCCTGGAAGCTTGGGAAAGGCTGAGTGAAGCTCAGAGACGACCCTTCGCACTTTTTGGGTAAAAGGAAGGAAGAAGGGGAAAAGCAACAGCAAGCACCGGAGAAGAAAGTGAATGAATAAGGCTGACAAGCTTTCCCTGCACAGAGGCATTCCAGGTGTGGGTTAGCTCCCACAGAAGTGGATAAATAACTAGCCAGCAGTTCTTTCAAAGCCACCCTCCTTTCTAGTCATCCCCTAGTACAACATACCTGGAAGTGCAGCATTTTACCAGTAGAAATAGTCACGCTGCAGAGCCAATCAGTATGATTGTAAGGCTGAATGACAAAGGCACTATGGTAATTTTCAGAGGCAACAAGGAAAGAAACACTAAGTTGCCTATGCATGGGTGGATGGGACACAAGAACAAAAGAGGGGGGCAGGGGAGTAAAAACATCCTGCGTATTCTAAATTGGCATTCAGGGACCCATTCATTAAATTATTTCCAACATGCCTATCACCACGGAACTTATTTATAGTTACATCCCTTCCATGCTGCTGTGTCTCAACTCAAGAGAACAAGAGTAAACATCGTTAGTATAGCTCACAAAAAAGGAAAATGCAAAAATGGTTAGAATGTAAATTAACATTTAAATCATTTTTCATTCAAACAAGGTAAGGGACAGTAGGGTTAGCAATTCAGTAAGGGAAATCTGAAATTGGTTTAGCTTTCCAGTTTCAATTTAAAAAAAAGTGTTAGAAGGATTGACAGAACTGAAGGATTAGTCTCAGGAAGCACATGCGAGTGCTCTGAGACCTCATGCTCTGTAATAAAGTATAGCGCTGGATGCAATCTTAACATAACAGAATGAATAATAAAATCTTAGTAGTTTGACTTTATGTTCAGAAACTGTAAAACCATTTTCAGGGAACTTCCAGATTTTTAACTCTATAAATTATTTTTAAAGTATTTTAACTCTGTAAATGAAAGCTGCAGTGAAATCTTTTGGCAAACAAAGAAAATGTTTTACCTTCACTGAAGTCCCCACCCTGTATCATAAAGTTTTTAACCACACGATGGAATGTGGTGCCTTTGTAACATAGCTTTTTCCCAGTTGTTTTTCCAATTCCTTTTTCACCTGTAAAATGGCAATTAAAAAGTAAAGCAAAATTGTTTGTGTTTTTTTTAACTAGAACCCAGCTATTACTGGATAAATCCCCAAGCAGAATTTTATTTTTTTAGTTCCAAGGAAACATGAGAGGCTGTCAAACTATTTAACCAGTTACCATATTTACTTGAATACAAGATGACCCCCCAATAATTAGACACAAGCAGTCCTTGGACTTACGACACAACTGGTTCCTGAAAACCGTGTCTTAAGTCGAAACGTTGGAACTCAGAGCCAATTTTCTCATAAGAAACAATGTTAAAAATGGGGGATTGGTCCTGAACAAAGGCCCCATACCCTATTTCACCAAAAATACCCCAGAATTTTGTACTCAATCAATTATAAACTAGTAATATAGCTACATTAATGTCTTTATATTGGAAATAGCAATCACATTGATTTGGAAAGACTTCTTTGATGTGACTTTGCCAGACTTTTTGAAAGGCTCTTGGTTGGACTTTTTAAAGGGTTCTTGGCTGGAGTCTTCTCAGGAGTCTTGGTTGCAGGGCTTTCTGGAGTCTTGCCTGCTTTCTTAAAGAAAGCATCCAAGGAAGTTTGGACAGATGTTCTCCAGGGAGATGAGCAACACAGCGAACTTGTTCGCTCGCATGGTGTATCGGATCAAGCGTTGTAAAGTCGAAACTGATGTCAAAGTTGAAACAGGGCATCAATTTATAAACACTGTAAGTGGGAAACACTGCAACTCAAAACGTTGCAAGTCGAGGACTGCCTGTACTATATATGGACAATGTATACATTTGTTCTAATGTTCCAAGTATAGACTCCAATTATTGAAGATTTGCCTTGAATTTGTCCCCCTCCCACTGCTACAACAGGGAAAATAAATCTGGGGAGTCAGGCAGCCCCCTTCTTCTCTGCCCCCCACAACTTCTTCCCCCTGCAGCCCCTTCCCCTCCCTTCTTACTGTCAGATCCTGCTCCCCCATGGAAATGAGGGGCAACTCTGAAAACACTGATCTTGCAAAAAAAACACCCAACTAAAACAAAACAACGTATTTGTAGTAACTTGCATGTAGGCAAATTACTGCATGTCCACAGACTTGGTTCATCCAGAATTGATACATTTTACCTTTTTTTTTTTTTTTTTTTTTAAACTGCTGCAAGTTTTAGCACCGGTTCTCTATAAACACACTTTTAAGCAGCACTCCTGTACCTACTTATACAAAGTATGCATGCTATTAGTCCAAAGCCAAAAGGCTCATGATATACCATATAGTTCATTGGGCTGGTGACCCCATAGCCCAGCCCTGCTCAGTATTTGCGTGTACTCTAGATGCCCCCACAAAGGAGCCATGTGCTAAGCTAGCCCCCAGTGGAACCAGGTGTCGGGGGATCCTCTGAAAATGTATCTGTAGATAGATGAAGTGCAGGAACACCTGGTCTGGCTAGACCTCATGGACATCAGGGCCACACTAATCATATGCAACACGCTGGGAGAGGAGGCAACAGGCTGATTCTGAATGAACTGCTGAGGGCCCTGTTTTGTGATGTGCGCCAGACATTTTAGGCTGGCGAAGAAACAGGAATGACTGGAAATGGAAGAAAGGCACTGCCTGGCTGTGGGAGTGACAAGGAAGTCAAAATGTGTTCAATGTAGTGGTTTACCATGACTTGAAAAAGAGTCTGAGCACAATGGACACAACCATATATCTTATTCAGATGGGTTGCACTTACTTGTCTTGAAGGAAATAAATTATCAGCAAAAGATTTTGTTTCATTTTAATCATAAAAAAATGTGGATTTGGGGTTACTTTTTTTAAAACTGAAAATTAGGGATTTTTTTTTTTTAAATCAGAGAAAACCAGGATCCCTGTTAATGACAATGGCACAAAAAAAGGTCAGTGCAGGCTAATTATATTTGCTGATGATGCATATTATCAAGGAGGATCTGGATATCATGCAGGAAAGAATGGGTGCCCTTGAAAACTGGAGTAATAAAAATAAAATTAAACTCAGAGCGCAAAATACAAGGTAGAATAGGAGTCAGTAAGAATTTCTGCTATGAGCTCTGAGTTTATTAGCTGAAAAGTGCTGAGGAGGAGGAGGAGGAGGAGGTGGTGGTTCTGGGTGCTGATCATTAGAAGCACTATAAATCAGTAATAGGATTCAGCCATGAAATAGATAAATGCATTTCAGGCAAGGTATTTCCAGTAGAGATAGGACAAGATCGTGTCATTAAGGTCTAGTAAGGGCACTACTTTGAGGAAGTTTCTAGGAAAGGACTTGAAATATAAGGATAACGAGGAGAACTCCACTATCATGAATGGAGACTAGAGATTTACTTGGTTTGTGTAGCAGCACAAAGGCCAACAGGGGCTACTGCTCTATATACTGGTCAGTGATGCACACAGCAGGGATGGAGAAGAGATGCATAAATTGAAGTTCAACACTAGCACTGGAACACCGATTAGCTGGGAACAGATTTGTACAAGGAATTTGATAGTTAGAAAAAGCTTCTTCCATGGTGAGGCTGTCCAACTGGTGGCCTGCAGGCTCCTGCCCTCCTGCCACTCTCCACCTGCCCCAGGAACTGGGAGGGAGGTTGAAAATAACATCACAGATAAAGGTTATAAATAGGCTGCTCATAGATCTCCTAAAAGAATGAAACTGGGGGAGGAGGAGGGGGGCCAGGAAGAAAGAAAAGATGCAATCTAGCAGGAAATGTGTTTCTTAAAATGACCAGATCCAATCTTGGTAACTCCTACAGAGAATGCAATAGAAAAATATCACATTTACCCAAAGAACCTTATTTGCCTATGTCCTCAGGCAGACACGACTATAACCAATACCCCCCGAAATATGAAAGATATTGAATTTTGCCATGTGAAATGGAAACTTCACAGCATGAAGAAGAAAGAAGCCAAACTCAACAGCAACATATATTTTCTCTTCACTGAGATGTACTTGCATTTTCACAAACCTGTGTTTTGCATACTGGCTTCTACTCCACCCAGGACAGCACAAAAAACACCAGCAGACTCTCCCTATACCTTTAGAAGGGTGTTTGTTCCCAAAAACTTGCAAAGAACAATTTTTCCAACTATTTATTTGGTCTACTAAAAGGTATCATTTACCCAAACAACCTGGTCAACCCAAGCAGTAATGCTTTTCAAGTACATACAAAGATGAATGTGTCAAATCCCATTGATTTCAATTTTAAAGACACTAAAGTCCATTTAAACCTGCCTGCTAATTTGCATCCAAACAATTTGCTCTCAGCTGTTTGCACCTTATTAAGGCTTAGTAACTGTGTTATTTGGAGTTTGCGGTCAATCTGCTTTTAGCTGTTCCCACCTGAATAAAGTCCTTACATTACTGCATTACAACCTTGCCTCTTATACCAGCCTTGAGACTGACAGAGCAAAATCAGTTTGGGGACTGCTAATAGCACAGCACTCAAACAAGTTAAAATGGGCTAGAAGGATTTACTGCCTAGGCTACTCATCAGGCAGTCTTCCGATTGCGATGAGCCTACTATCTGCAGCTTAGATTGTATTTAGCCTCTATCATTATTAGCAACACGCATTCTTCAATCTACATCCAGGAAGGTAATGTCTCCACTTTTGAGTAGTGTTCATCTCTGCAGTGCCATTGCAGAGATCTCTGGCCACATCCAAATCCAACGCTAGGGAACTACAGAAGGCTACTCCAGCAGAACCCTTTTTTATTATCCTTCCCTAAAGTGACTGAACACCTAGTGTTACAGCCATCCCAAACTCATATAGTCCCAACTCCTTCTCTGCTCCCAAACCCTTGCACAATCGTTTTGGTTCCCCTCGAGTTACACAGAAGTCCTGACCCACCAGTAACATGCACACTAACTGAGCACTCTACATGCCTTTCTGAAACCCATAGTCCACAAAGGCAACCATCGGTTCATTTTGTGCTATTTACAATGTTCTTAAGTTTTTGGGGCCTAGACTTGCATTTTTTGGAGATGGACTATTCTGAACAAAGGATATTTTACACACACTACACCTACCAAAGCCACTTATGATACCCCTGTTATTTTAAATAATTATATCAATTGTTAAGCAACTATAAAGAATTGATAATACAACCTACCTGAGCATAAGCAAAGAAAGTTCTTGCAAGTCTTTGGACATATATCTGAGAAGAGCTGAAACATAATTCGACCAACTGGAAGAGAGAGACAAATAACCTTGTTACAAGGATTTTTCAAGATGTTAATTTTCTGCAACATTAATAACACATGAGCATAGTCTGTAGGCATAGTTTCTTGGAAGAGGGGACGTTACCAAGCAGAATGAAACGAGAACAAATCTTGGGATTATAGATGTCTGGAATAGGAATAATTTACCTGAAATGGAAACCAAGTAACTTTACTAAGATCATGCCAATATTTTAATAAGCATCTTAAGAAGGTATTATGATTTTTAATGAATTAGATATGATAAAGTTACAGTTAGAGCAAACATCTCATCTGGTCTATAATTACTTTTTTGAAACAAAGCAATACAATTTATGCCTTAAATTAACAGCCAGTAACTTTTACAAGCTGCAGGCTAGAGCAATCCGGCTCCACTCCAATGTGGGCCAGGGAGTTTCAGCAGCATATTGGTGGTGGTGGGCAGGGGCGGGTGTTAGGGGGAGGTGGAGGTTGTGTGCGCCCATGCTGGGGCCAAGCAGCTGGGAACTCCATTAGGGCCGGGCAGCTGGAAGTTGCATCTGTCTTGCTGCTGTTTCTCCTTCCTACTCAGCCCACCCATTCTCCTGGCTGTCATGCAGGTGTAGCTTCCAGTTGCCTAGCCCCAGCATAGCTCTCCACTTGCTGGAAGCTCTATCATCGCTGCTGCAAGAGAGAGGGGGAGTGGAGGGGGGATCAGGGGAGAAGGGCTTGGTGGCAGGGTGGGCTCAGCTGCCTGATCCTGGTGCAGCTCCTCTCTACCCAGGTCCAATGTGACCACAAGGACAGATTCAGTCCACAGGCCTTAAGCTGCCAACCCCTCCCTTAGGTAAAACATCAGCAAAATCATATGGTCTGTGGGATATTCCCCCTCAAATTTTAGGACATGTTTTATATAGGGACACACCTTTAAGTGGTAACTGAATACTAATAAATTATAGGTCTACAGGTATTGAGTAGGTCACAGCCGCATTGTGTACCACTGTCACGGGAATCACAATTCCTAGCCCCAAAAGCTAAAAAGCACACCCTGAGTGGGTGAAACAAGGAGGAAAAGGGAAAGATGGCAACATATCTAATAAATATTTTAGAAATTAGGTATGTGCCCTTTATGTAAGTATAAAATTAATCAGTAACCGGAATCACAGGAATCTCGGTGCACTACCTGCTTAGATGGCGAGACGGCTTTTCTCTTCACATAACCTATTTAAGACTCCCAGAAGGAATAGAAGAAAAGGGCGCTCACATAATTTCTCCTTAGCCCAAAAACAAGTGTGTTATGGTGCTTTACAACTGACCTTTACTCAGACACGCACTAATATTTTTCAAAATATACAGAAAATGGTTTAAAGAAACTGTTTACAGTTGCTATTTCACAGTCTCAGCTATCTGAATTCTTTAAATCAAAGAGCCACAAACCTGATAAACAGAATTAAAATACAGATTTAGAAAAAAAAAACCCTTAATATCCTTATATTTTGTGAAATAAGAATCAAAAAACCCCCACCGAAGCTACCTCACAAAGTGGCATTATACTGAGTTCGGTGATCTTTTATTAAAGAATGCCCTCTAGTGGTATAAGACTGGAAATAGTTCAATGCTGCCAAAAAACTGGATTGCTCAAATTTTAACGGCAAGTTAAAATCGAGCTATTTTTTATTTTCCTGCACTGGAAACATCTCTTGAAACAGAATTACATCCAATACCATGGCCTCTAATAATTCAGTTTTAATTTTATTGGGGGACAAGAAATAACTAGCTAGAAAGCTTTTGCAACAATTTTCTGGTTGAGAAAGTCAGGAGACTCTCTACCCTAAAGTGAGCACTAAGGGCATTTGTAGATGACACGGAAGGGTTAATTCTCCCTAAATTGAAGCAGTGGTTTTTTAAAAGTAAACCCCTGTGTCGTGTATACCTGGTTGTCGGAGCCCAACCCTTACCTGCCTCTCCAGTGGCGCGGAAGAGAGGGGAGCTGCCAGCTGGCAGAGTGGTCCCTGAGCTGGGGGGAGCCCAGTGCTTCCCTCCGCGGCGGCAGGGTAGGAAACTAAAACTCCTCAGAAGTGTTTTACTTTGCAGTGCCCCAAAATTGTTTGCTGAATCCCAAAGTCATTTAAAGGTGCATTATGCCACCGAATGTGCTACAGGGGCTGGAATTAACATGTAATGGGCTGCCAAATGTGCAAACAGCAATGCCATTAAAGCAGTACAAAAGGTATTTAACCCACTTTAAATACCCCCGCTAAACTATGCTGTCTGCAAACAGCCTAAGTCTCACCAAAGGGAGAGTGATGCGTCTCATCTCCCACCCCTACTCCCTGTCAAGAAAGGAAAGGAATGGGGCAAAAACAGAAGAGCGTAGCTCCTCTCTTTCAGAAAGTAAAGAGGGGTGAAAAATCTAAATGTTTGTTAAATCAAGCCTCTCTGAAAGATCAGAATCTGTCCCAGGACTGGTTTAAAGATCTCATCTTTAATATCAACCTTTGCTGGGATTTAGTTAATTTTCCTGAACATCAGTTAACAGCAAAATACTTTGAGGTAATATATCAATAAGGATGGTTTACATAGTGCAACAGGTTACGTACAGAGGTTGTGGAAATGCTATTCTTTAAAATTTAAGAGCAGGTTAGATAAACACTTGCCCTGGACAGTTTAGAGGAGTACGATCCTACCTGGAGCAAGGGGTTGGACTAGAAGGCCTTCTGAGACCCCTTCCAGCCCTGTATTTTAGGAACACGGGGCTAAGTAGGCTGACCTTACTTAGTTAAAATGTTCTGTAAAGTTCTTACAGTAATGGCTTTCAAAAAAAACTTTTTGGACTAGTGGACTACCACCAACCCACATAATTTCTCACTGACCACCACACATTAGCCAAAAGGTCCTAACTGCAAAGTGAACACAATGAACCATACCCGTTTATTTTGTAGGACCACTGGTAGGACAAGATACTGTTGACAAAGTTCTTTAACCATACAATTACTCTATGATGCTCATTTGGGTAGCAGACAAAGGCAACTATACAACTGAAACAGTAAGTCAGCTGCCTATGTAATTTTAATGGCTTGAAAAATGGCAAACCTCAATTTAAGTTACTGAAGTCTTGTTTACATAGACTGATTCATAGATTGTAAGGGGCTGGAAGGGACCTCGCAAGATCATCGGGTCCAGCCCCCCTGTACTAGGTGACCGTCCAGTCTCCTCTTGAAGATTTCCAGGGTAGGTGACTGCACCACCTCTGGAGGGAGTTTATTCCACAGTCTGGAAACCCTAACTGTGAAGAAGTTTTTTCTAGTGTTAAACCTGAAATGGTCTTCCAGGAGTTTGTAGCCATTACTCCTGGTTTTCTCCAACGGTGCCCTGGCGAACAGTTGTTCGCTGAGCCCTTGATGTATTCCCCTGATGTAGCAGGAAGCTGCTACCAAGTCCCCTTTCAGCCTTCTCTTTTTTAGGCTGAAGAGGCCCAGGTCCCTCAGCCTTTCCTCGTATGCCTTGCTATATGGCTTACAATCAGAGAAAACTTGCTTCCTGCTGGGATCCATTCAGATCAGTCCATGCTGCTTAAACGTGTATATTAAATGCTGTGACACAGTTCAACGTGCATTTAGTTGTACGCTTTACTTTTACATTTCATTGTTAAACAAAATTAGGAAAGACATTTCTAAGTTACAGACATTTTATTATGATTGGTGTTGAGTTGCTTTTGATGGAAACTGGAACTTAAAACCCCCCACAGAACGTCAACATTTTAAAGACGTGCTTATTAGTTAAACTGATTTTATGCATCCAGCACATTTATTTGCTTTTTATCAAAACACGTTTTGCAATTAAAACTGATTTATTAAACAAAGAAGGTATTGTCTGTAATTTGTAAATAGAGATGATGGTTTCTGACCATCACGTCCTTCAAGATTATGATATCTGTTTGTTCAGCAATCAAGCACATAGTATTCTGTTCATAGATCAGCGGTGTGGGGGGAGGAGGGAGGGATTCCTGCTTTTCTGGATCCTAATCAATTTCTCAACTTTGAGTGAACTACTTAACTAAACTAAATTTGTAAGAAAGATTAAGTAGATGCACCCGCTATCAAAACTGTTTTACCGACTCAACCAACTCTGGTTCCAGGTGCTTAGTCAGTGACTTCCTCCAGTTAATTAATTGGATTTCCTTTAAAACTTTCAAGCAATGCATATTTGCTCCAGATACATTTTTGTTAAATTATTTTACTAGATTAGATTACAGTAAGGGTTGGGACTTAATGTAGTGTTTCAGTTTTAAATTAGGTTTAATTTAAAGCAAAAAGGAATTTGAATATTAAAAAAAAAAAAATCTTTAGTTTTTTTTAATCTAATCTGTTCTGCATGTGCCTTTTACAAGACCAGCCTCCCACCTCAGTGCAAACCAGATCCAAGGAAAATTAGAGCAGTCTCTCTAATCACCAAGAGCCCTTTGCTGAACGGTGAAGTGTGGGCCCATGATGTTAAGAGAGTGATATACAACATTCTTCTGCCTGAGATCTGCAATAGCAGCTTGCTACAAGCTTGAAGGGCACATACAAAATATTATTTAAACTAGTGCTAATGAGCAAAGAAAATGAGCCACAATATATTCCTGGAAGATGACACATTATGGGAGGCAGAGGGGGAAAGAAATCAACCAAACCACAAAGTTAAAATAAAATTTAAAAAAATGCCACCTACTTTTCTTTTTCTAGGTTATTCTATTAGGTAAAGTCAGCGGTCTTCAGTGCTACCCACAAGTGTGACCAGATTCAGTAGTACTTTAAGATGACTAGGGCTATGAAAATTATTTTTTCTGCAAATGAGTAAGTTATGTGAAAATGTAAGAAAATACTACTCTGTCCTCTCCAAGCATCAATTTCTGTTTAAGTCTAAATTTAATTTGAGTTACTAACCTTAATTTGCTTTATATACTCTATTTCAAATCTCTGCAGGGTTTCACTCAGACTGCCGGTGAGCACAGCTCTCTACTCTGCAGTCTCAGACACCTCATCTATTAATTCTCATAGTCATTTGATCTGCCCCCTGAAAGACAAGTGAAGACCCCAGAGCATAATTCCCTTCCTATTACTTTCCAAATGCATCTGCAATGGTGAACACTTACTTCCACCAAGGCAGCATGTACGACTCTAGTGGCTAAATACTAAAGCATACACACCAGGTGTGGGGTGAGGAATAAGGCTAGAAGAAAGAAAAGGGACTGAACAAGAAGTGAAAACTGATTGACTGGGGATGCCCACATGGAAGGATGGATAAATGAGAAGAGAAAAAATGGAAACTGGAATGAGTATCAGAATGAACAAGCAAGACTAAGAATGACAAAAATAAGTTGAATTGAGGGGAAAAAGCAGGAA
>NW_005842173.1:375985-379732 GCF_000455745.1 Alligator sinensis
AGAGGATGAAGAGACTTTAGATATCTATGGCATTAAAACACAACTGACCTCTGGGTTTTTAAATTACAGTATTATATTTAGTGCATGTATACCACCCTTCCAGATTTATCAGGGTATACAAGTCCTGTAAACTAGTCTGTTTTCATGTTTTGTACAATTTAGTATTTTTCCCATTAGATTTACAAAAAAAGGTAAAAAGAATACCAAGAACAAATAAGCTGTATTATTTTATTTTAGTAGCATAACTAGGAAGTAAAGTGCTCGTTCTTGGTATACTTTCAATTTATACTGCAATTGGTTTTGTGACACACCAAACACGATGACAAAGAAATACAAAACAAACTTCCTGGCAGTAATTAAAATTTCAAGTTGCAGTGAAAAACACTGGTTTCCAAAGCTTGCTGAAAAAAAAACAACAGGGCCATCCAACTTGTAAGCAGCTAGGAGCTGCATGCCACGTGGACTATACCAGCATGAGCCACAGGTTCCCCAGCTCCCTCACAGCATGGATGCCCTTTCTTACACGTGCCCCCCAGCTGCACCATGCTGCACACATACTCCAGCACTGTACCCCCCATCTACCTAGACAGAAGCTCCCCTGCTGCACTGCAGAGGCATCCCGAGGCCCTGCACTGCGAGCTGTTGCACCACCCCTGGGGCAGGCGCAGGAAGCAGAAGCCAAAGGAGCGAGAAAGAATCTGCAGACCCCAGCAGCAGTCAAAGCAATGAGGGGAACAATAGCTGGATGGGCCACGTCAATAGCTAACCTGTCATGAGCCACGTGTGACCCACAGGCAGCCAGCTGGACAGCCCTGGAATACAATCTATAGCATAGTACAAATACTTGCCATAAAAAGTTTAATACAAGAACCTATTGGTAAAAGAAATTATGATGATCAGTATTAAATTACCTGAATTAAGCTATAATGGCTAAAAGAGTTGTTGTTGTTGTTATTATTATTATTAACAACTCCTGCCCCTTGTATTATTTGTACTATAGATCTAAATGTGTGGCAGGGGAGCCCACTCCAATCTGTCTGCCCCTTTACAAGAGATACTATACTGGCTGGCCTGGGAGATGTTCTATCTACTTTAAACACTACTTTAAATCACTTTTACACTGCTCCCATATGTTGAATTGCTGCAGATACCTGTGGTGGCAATGAATAACTTCTCTGTAAAGCCTGTTAAGGGGAAGGCTGTCTGTTTTGGTTGATACGTGGAAGACATCTTGGAGCTACCAGGACCACAAAGCTATAGCAAACTACACATGTTAAGATCCAGGAGACAGATGAAGCTTTTGATGCTACAGAGGATATCCAGTTCCTCCATTTTCCGGGAGAAAGTCACTTTAAAAATCCATAAGTATAGGAGGAAGAAAACTGATGATGTTTGTCTACCCACTACTGCAACTTTGATAACTAAATGTATCAGTGCTTCCTTCCCCAACATCTTCCCTAAACCCAAAGATGAAAAAGCACATTATTGTTATATTAATACTAAAAATTGGTATAATCACTAGTTATTTTGACACTTAAGCTTTTATCAGATTGCTGAATTAATATCTTACCAACACAGAAAGAATAGTACACATTGTTTATCAGTGTGTGCACACATTGCTGTAGTGCTTATACTTGACTCAGACTTTGTAGGTTATCTTTGCAACCAACAGGGCTCCAGAGTTAACTTTATTTATTTATTTCGAATGAAAGCTTGGATTCAAAGCACAATTTTATGGCAAACTCAGGAGGATAATTATACACCAAGGGAGAGAACCACATCATTACAAGACCTGAACTTAATGTTTGCAAGTCAGCATGGTTTTCCCCCCCAAAACTGTAAATCATTAATCAGTTTCAATAAATATATGGCCAGGTTTCAACTTGCTGTGTAGTTGTGGGGTTCATTCAACTTTAGAGAAGGAATGAAGTCAGCACTGCACAGGACCAAAACTCTACCCCTGCTCTATACAGCCAAGCTCTGCATTAAGGGGAAAGGCTGGATATAAAAGTATTGCATCTCAGCACCACTAACATGAAGTGATCTCAAAGCTGGATACGGTTTTGTCCTCTCTTAGAACGTTACCAACCGAAGCCAGCCAGGAATGGAAAGCGGCAGCTTGGTACTCTATTTCCTCCTGTGGATGCAAAACAAATGACTATAAGAAGGGCAGGGAAGGTAGCAAGGGACATAAAAGTGGAAGCAGAAATGTGGCTGAAGGAGGAGAGACAAAGCAGGAAAAGAACAAAGAAACCAAAAACTAATGTGATCCAATAAACAACTCCAGAACGGGAGAAACAAAAAGAAGAGCAAAGAACGAAGAAGCAAACTTTAGGATGGCAACTGTATCACTTCTTTCAGTTATAAACCCACTAGACAAAAAACTGGAGACACACAGGCACCCCCATACCCCTAATTCCTAAATATGATGTTATAAACAAACGCTCCCCGTTCAATTTCAAGAGCAAATTTAAAGTTGTGGGAATAATGACGTTCTGTTTAATGCACCGTCACCTGTTTTTGGAACAGTACAACAGTAAAGAGAACAGTGCTTTTTTCGGTGAACGGTGCTGACTGTGCTTACTATAACAATCTCCTGCAGATACAGAGATTACTCCAGAAAATTTCAGGAAAAATTGGGAGCAACCCACATAGCCTCAATTAGCCCCTGTATATAGAAGTAAAGGGGGGGGTGGGGGTGGAGGAACAGATCCAAGCCATTATTTTGAAGTTAAAAGCTTTCAGGAAATCACAGAAAAGTCAAACTGAAAGCCTAAAGAATTTTTATTTCAGTAGGGGTGTACAGGAAGGCACTAATAGCTAAAATTGTGTGTTTTTCAATGCCTATAAGAGCTGTCATCATAAAGATTAAATACCGCCCTTTAGCAAAGGGGGAAGAGATAGAACGAAGACTATACCCACAAAACCGCCAGGCTAGGACGAAAACTTAGATTGCCTACGAAGGGCAGGTTAACACTTGATCTGAGCCAGAAACAACGATGATGAAAACCAAGAGCTAGGGATGAAAGAAAACAATTAGGCCACCTAGTCCGTCCACAACCGGCATTAAGGAGAGCAGTAAATGCGCTTTAGGAGCTTATAAACTGCACAGCTGTAATTTTCTCCCCAGTTTTCTTCATTTTTGGGCGGTTTGCGGGCGCCGGAATGAGACACAAGCCAAACCACCTTTAGGAAGCCACCCAGGACTCCTGCTCTTCAAGGCATATTAAATTACAGAATCGGGGAGAAGGGCTGGAAGGGCCCTCCAGGGACCACATCTAATCCAAGCCCAGGCTGGGGCAGGATTACCCCCCTGCTACATCCAAACCGCCCCACGCCAATCGACCTCTCTGCAAAACGACACGGCCTGCGCAGCTCGATCGCGCCGTCGAGTCCCAAAATGCGAGTGTTTCCCCCGCTCGAAGGGCGAGCTGTCTGCCCGCAGGCAGGGCAGAGGGGCGGGAGGATGCCCCCGCTCTTACCTGGCTCCCGGTTGATTTCGATGTCGAAGAAGCACTGGGGCCGGTCCTGCACGCCCATGGCAGCCCCCGTCTCCCAGCCTCACGCCCTGGGCACAGGAGAGAGAGGGAAAGGGTGAGCCAGGCGCCCTCCGCCCGGCCCCCCCTGCTCCGCACACGACCCCCACCCCAGGAGCCGGGGGAGGGGCAAACAGCCTGCTCTCCCCTGATTGGTGGGTGGGGCGCTGTGGAGGGCTCCCATTGGCCCACAGCCCCATGAGGGGGTGTG
>NW_005842173.1:383174-397779 GCF_000455745.1 Alligator sinensis
GCTCCCCCCGCGCTACCGGAACGGGCCCGCGCATGCGCACGAGGGGGGGAGGGAGTGCTGCCCGCTGAGCTCACCTCCCGCGTCGCCGGGCCCGGGAGGGGGAGCGACCGTCCACGCTGTAATCCCGCGAGAACGTGCACTTCTCGCGCGGCTTCGCCCGCCCCGTTCTGTGGCGTTGGAATGGGGGAGGGGGAGCGCGTCATCACGGGTCGTCCACACCCAGAGTGCACCGCGCTTCCACTGTGTGTGCATCCCTGTGCCTCACGCACACACGCAGTGTGCACCACCACAGCCCCGTGTCACACACACACACACTGCCCCACACCGTGTCTATCACACAAACACTGTCCCCCATGCTGTCTTCCACACAACTGTACATATGTGCACACACCCACACTGTCCCTCACACCATGTCTATCACACACACACACACTCCCCTATCCTATATTTCTCACACGCACTGTCCCCCGTGTCTCACACAAACGCACCCCACCAAAACCATGTCTGTCACACGTACACACACCCATGCCATGCCTAGCACATGTAAGCATGCTGTCCCCCATGTCTATCACACACACACACTGTCCCCATGTTCTGTCTACCACACACATATTTGCACACCCACACTGTCCCCCATGCCATTTCTATCACACATACACACAAATGCACACTGTCCCCCATACTATATTTATCTCACACACAGTCCCCCGTGTCTAACACACACACACACACACACACACACACACTCTCTCCTGTATGCTCTGTCTACCACACACATATGTGCATACACACGCAAACACCCTCACACTGTCCCCCCACGCCATGTCTGTTACACACCCTCACACTGTCCCCTCACGCCATGTCTCTCACACACCCTCACACTGCCCCCCCTCGCCATGTCTGTTACACACCCTCACACTGTCCTCTCACGCCATGTCTCTTATACACACTCACACTGTCCCCTCATGCCATGTCTCTCACACACCCTCACACTGTCCCCTCACGCCATGTCTCTCACACACCCTCACACTGTCCCCTCACGCCATGTCTGTTACACACCCTCACACTGTCCCCTCACGCCATGTCTCTCACACACACTCACACTGTCCCCCCTCGCCATGTCTTTCACACACCCTCACACTGTCCCCCCACGCCATGTCTATGACACCCTCACACTGTCCCCCCATGCCATGTCTCTCACACACACGCAGTGCCCCCATGTCTATCAGACACACACATGCACAGCCCCCCATGCACCCTGCAAGCACGCCTCCATTCGTTGCTGGCTTTTGCCGCCCTGCAGTGGTGCCAAGAAATGGGGACGGCAAATCCGGGGCCTGAGAGAAGTGGGATGATCCCTGGAGGAGAAATGGCAGCGCTGGGAACCAGACACGCGTGTGCAGCGTCATGAAACACACGCTTTCTCCTGCCCTAAAGGTAGGGCTCGGTGGAGCATTTCCCGCAGCAGACCGGGCTGCTGCAGTTGCCAGGTGGACAACACAACCCCGGTGAGAAATAAAGGTGCTCGATGCCCTTGTTCTTGTTTAGTAACTACTCAGCAGGGAAGCATAAGTGATTTTACAAGTCGGCGCCATCTGTGCACCGAAAACACAATGCTGTTCACAGCTCCAAAGCTGAACATAACACGGTGTGTTTGCTAAAACATGAGCAATGATACCATTTCTTAAAAAAAATAAGACGACACAGAAATGTAGCCCTTGTGGGAATGAGCGTGCCTGTATCTATGACTGTGTATGCGCATCTCTATAGGGAGGGTGAGACCTGCGTGGGTGCAATGTACTATTTAGATGCTCTGCCCCAGTGTCAGATGAAAGCATCTACTGCTGAAATCAATTATAAGTGCTCCTTTGCAGCAGGGAAGCACGTTGACATTGGGGGTTTGCACTGGGCCCCAGTCTGGATGAGTCCTACGCGTGTAATGCCGTGCTGTTAACCAGCCCTACAAGCAGCATACATTTCCTTGATCTGACTATTCCCTTACCATATGCCTGCACCAGCCTTTTGCAGTGCTTCAGAAATGAATAGACTAGAATGAGGAACCTAATAGATTTGAAGACCACAGTATACCATAGGTAATTTCTCTGTCCCTTTGATCTCAGCACATTCAGATCTCTTTCTAAATAACTAAATACAACATGTCCTTATTCTTTTTTTTTTCCATAGCTGAAATACTTCTGTGCCAATTCCTTCCCCCTTCCTGCAATATTTAATGTTCAGTTATTAGAACCTGAGTTGTTGGCTAAAGGCAAACAAACAAACAGACCATAAAAGGCTTGGAAATGTGCTACTCACTTTGCATGCGGGCGGCACCAGATTCTGAGCAATTAAAAGTTAATTTCAAGCCTCAATTATTTTAATAAAGAACTACATTAGAAGATTGGATGCTTTGAGAGCTGAGCTCTCATAATCATATCCAGGACTGAAGCTGATAAATATTGAGCTCAGTTGAGGAAAAGTTATTAAATAAAGAAAAAAAACAACTGCATGCATTTTTAGGCCGGTGTTTACAGATGATGAAACAGTAACACAGAATTATTCTTCTTCCTTCTTTGATAGGAGCTACTGCAGGTGCTTCTTTAGTTGAAATAGGACGCATCTACACTTGCAATTTATGCGGCTCAAAGTGCAGAGAAATTTGCTCCTCCATAAACTACTTCCGGGTGCAGTGTCTACACGTGCACCCAGGACAGCAGCAAATTGAGCCAGGGCAGAGCAGTTTAGGTCAGGGCTGCTCTTGCTCCTGCTCTGTCCTCTGCAGCAGCCACAGGGAGTCCCAGGCTCTGGGTGGCAGTGGTCAGACTCTGGGATGAGGCCCAGGCTGGTGGCAGCCTCCAGGGCCAGCCCCAGGCTGGCACAGTGCTCCAAGGCAAGCCTTGGGTGAGTAGCTGGCTCTGCAGTGAGCCCTGGGCTGGCAGAGGCTCTGGGGTCAGCCCTGGGCTCTGGGTGGATCCGTCAGTCGGTGGAGGAGCTGCTTGCACCACGAGCCTCCTGCAGCTGCCGAGCCACGTGGCTTGTGTGGTGCTGCTGAGTAAAAAACTCGGCGACAGGAAAGTACTTGTATTTACAAGTGCTAACCTGCTGCAGAGTTTATTAGTCTGCTGCGGCCTAACTGCACTGCACATGTAGATGTGCAACGTTTACCATGGCCCTAATTAGCCAGCTCTGCAGTATAGACACGCCTGTAAGGACTGATCGTGTGCTCATCTAATGCCAGTAATGCCAAACTTGCTTAGATTTCAAAGAGCACGAAATTCAGAAGTTGTACACACATTACTGAATCACAACAGTTCTGGCTGAAGAACTGACTCTTTATTTTTGTTATGTCTTAAAACCAAACTGCCCTTGTTTTTTTAATGATTTTTTCCAGGTGTGAGCACTAATTCCACAGACAGTTCTGGCCCCCTCTTGATTTTAGAAACAGCTGAATCAAGTTTGCTCAGCATCTGAAAACCTCGTTTAGCAGATATTTGTGGTAGGACTGATGATGCATGCGAATAGTCACATTGACAGCTTAAAGGTGATTGCACAAACTTGATTTGAAGGTCGCTAAACCAGGAGTGCGCAGAAATGAAACTTTTCCAATTGTAAGACGTACTTGGCAAGTTTTCTTTGAACAGCTTTGTAGCCAAAACAGCTGGAGTAAAATTGTTCAAATTGTGAGCGATTCCTTGTTGTTGGAAGTGTCTTTGAATCATTGATTTAGATGTGACCATTGACATTGTAGTTAAATGTTTTTAGCTTATGGAAATTCTGACTTCTTTAGTATTGCATCCAGGAAGAGCCCAGACCAACTGCAGACGCTCCCCCCCATTCCCCCCCCACCCCCAAAAAGGGTATTTATACCTGAAAGCTTGCAAAGAAGAATTTTTCTAACCATTGGAGTTGGTCTAATAAAAGATATTGGATTGTCCCAAAGAAACTTGTCTGCCTATATCCTTAGACTATCACAACTACAAACTGTACCTCTGTAGCTTATGGAATTACACTTTCCCCTCATTATTTTTGGAAATTTCATACAAAAAATTAACTGCTGGTATATATGAAATTTAAGTGACTTATTTGCTGAGCTTCCATTGTCAAGCAATTCTTGCCCTTCAATTATTCTGATTTTGCCACTATAGATAATGTCACTAAATCATTTATAGTACAGTATTACAAAGGCTAAAGAACTAGTCGGTTCCTTAAAGACTACATAACGACCCACATATACTTTGCATTTGGAGTTCATCCTAGTTCCAAGAGATGGACAAGGAAGTGTGAGGACATAACCTCGCAGTACCTGGAATTTTTCTGTACAGGACTCAAATCACTTTTACATGCCTGGGTCATGGCTGCAAAATATACGACTGATTTGTATCTGTTCTGCACACAAAGGCCTGGATTCCCGTTTACCGAGAAGCGATGTAAGTCAATCATATCAAGTGAGCAGCTCACTCAGAAATTTCAGAGAGGCCCCTCGAAGGTCAGACTTTCAAGCAAAAGACAGGGCATTGGTAGGGGGTGCATGCGGGTGCATGTGCACCGCCTGAGATTGGCTGTGCACCCCCTGGAAACGCCAGCCGTGATACTGGAAGTGCAAAACGATCGTCGGCCACAGGGGGACCCCCCCCCCCCCCAGTTGGTGATCTGGTGGTCCCCCCAGACTCAGGAGGCCCCAGTCGCCCCATGGACAGGGGTAATCCACAAAGCCTGTGGCTATATTTGGAAACTTGTGTGACAAAGAAGACTAGAACAGGACCCTAAAATATTCCCTTTAGCTGTTGAGTCAGGCAAAACCAGTTTTGTGGTTTCTTCTTTCTTGACTAATAATATCGCAGGGCGGAATAATGGAGAGCGAAGCGTTTAAATGATGAAATCCTTCACTGATTAGCAAACAAATAGTTAAAACAGCTGACAAGCAACTATCCATTAAGCATACTTAAAACAATGAAAACATAATTAAATATATCTTTGCTGGCTCTTGAGTTAGAATCATAAAAGGGAATAAGTAACTTGGGGATAGGAAAATAAAATAAAATGTCAGCTCTGGGTTGCTGATCCAAATCCAAGTTATATTAAGAGTAGCTGAAAATTATTGCTATCTGACAACCCTATGGTGGTCTTAATTTACAGGTGCCTAAATTGCAGAAACCCATTCCACAATGGGCCCTGCATGGAAATCTTAGAAGAGAGACAAAATAATGATTTCTATGGAAAATCCATCTGAGGACCAGTCCATTTATGGGGAAAGGTTGCCTTACTGTTGTCTGTGTCTTTCTTATTACAGGGCTGGGAAACTTCATTCTCTGTGGCTGTCAGACTGATACAAGTTTCACCAGCACTAATGTCTCCCATGCAAACAATTTCCAATGAAAATATGAGCGAAAAACAATGTAACGGAGTTAAGAAATTGAATTGCCTTTCAGTGTAAACACAGTTCCAGGAAATGTGGTTTCTAATACAAATTGCCTGCCTGGTCAGGATGGGATTAAATCATGTTGTTGCCAAAGAAACCATTGTTCTGTATACGTGTGTATATGACCCCTGGTATCTTAATGGCTTCTGAACTATTTTAATATGGAAATAACAAAAATGTCTCTTTCTCTTCCCTTTCCCCACATTTTGGAAGAGAAAGAGCTTGATTCACTTCTAGTATTTTTATTGTTTATGTTGGATTTTAGGAGTGAGAGGTGGGTTGTGTTTATCTGAGAATTGTATTGGGCTTGAAAATTGTATTCATTTAGTGGAGTTGACAGGGTATTTTCCATTTTCCTCCGTGCATGTTAGTTCAGGGCCTTTCACAAGCAACTCAGTCATACTATTATTGGTAGCCCCAGGCCCTGGGCACATGGACTGTTTGTCATACAGATATGACAAACACTGAGGACATTGAGAACTCCAGTTAGTGTCACTTATTGTATAACTCTATGAATGACAGATCTTGCCATCCAAGGCTGCAACTTAACCACTGTTAATAACAGGAGAGGTCTGCTCAGGAATGAATGGAGGAATTGTACTGCAAGCCACTACATGGAAGATTTGCATTCAAGTTCTTATCTGTGCTTTGTCTTTGCAGCTGAGCTCTTTAGGGAAGCAAATAACTATGTGCTGTCCAGGCCTAGACTATTGTGATGAATAATTATATACATTTATAATGAAAGATGTGCCCAGTGAGTATAGACTATGCAGTTTCACTAGTGATACAATCCAATATATCAAGGTGGGGACTCTAAACAGCGCAATGCCCTGACCAAGGTGGTATATCAGCAATTGGCTAATCAACACCACTGTCGTGCGGTACAAATTCAGGCTGACATCAGTTCTAGAAGAGGATAAAACCAAAATTTACCAGGATATGATGATAGTGATAGGGACAGTGCTACCGCCCTGACAGGACATCATTAAAAGGCCAGGGCAGTACTTTTAATCAATGTTACCATTGATTTAGATGGCAAAGCATAGCATACCTTCAGAGAATAAATAGCCAAGAAGGTACCAAGTACCTGGTCAGAGAAGTTAAAGTGATCTTATGCTTTGAAAAGTTGATCTGTAGCACACTGGAGTAACACCAGATTATGGCCTTAAGGATGCTGGAAATGGAGCAATTCATCCTGTGAATTTAAAAAGTTGTATTCCTATGGATGGTGAAGAGTACCCTAAACATATCTCTCTGTGGCAGGCAGACATGGCTTGGCTGGTCACAGCCTGCTGTATTCTGTGCACGCGCTAACACATGCTGAGAACCAAAGGCATAAAAATAATGATAAGCACCATCCTTATCCAGGTGGTTACTAGACCCATCAGCTTCATCTGAGGTCTGTAATTGTCTCTAGACTGAAGAATCAGAGGACAGAAAGTCAACGACTTCCATCCTGATAACACCCCCATATCACAGCTTTGACAACCCTTCCTAAACAATTTAGCAAGCTGACATCCTACATGGCTCATCCCCTAGAGAGAAAGTAAAGAATAATGATGGAGGAGATGTGCGGAGAATGGATGGCTCACAGAAACTTGAGCGCAAGGAAGAGGGTGGAACGGCCGCAGGGAGTCCCTGAAATAGAGGTGAATGGGAGGGTGCTACAAAGAGTAATAAAAGAACCCGTGATGTATACAATTTGCTCGGCTACAAATAAGCAAAGTGCGCAACTTCCTGCTAGCATTAATTAATATTAGTATTATTGTTAGAATCAGTGTTATAAGGACAAAGACGAGCATAAAACTATACCCAGTTGGGATCAAGAAGTTGGGACAAAACAATCGTGGGGTCAGTGTGTGTGTGTGTGTGTGTGTGTGTGTGTGTGTGTGTGTGTGAGACAGTGTGTAAGCCCACATCTACCTTCTATGAGGGGGAAGGGTTGAATTCTCTTTTAAAGCATGTAACAATGGCCATTGTCAGTCACAGGATGCTGCATTGATCTATTTGGGAACAACGATTTCTATATTCTGCAGCCACGGCAAATTACTTGTTCAGGGAGTTCAGAAGACTCGACCTCACTTAATTTGATGCTAAAAGATCTCTGTAGGTAGAAAAACCTATAAAACTGTCAGCGTGATCTAGTGAGGACCCTTGTTTATATCTCTGCATGGGAACAATTGATCTTATGATAAACCAAGGAACTAAAAATAAAATCAAAATGTGCACATATAAATACGAGGACTGGCATTTATTTTGCACTGTAAATTCTAGAACCCCAAATTTATGCGATTAGAGCAAGAGCCATCGTTTGAATTGCAGTCCAAAGGCTTGTTTCAGCAGAGAGGAATGCTAATTATTGTAAAGATATTATAAATAGTGCTGCCACGGTTGTCTAACAGATAGTGGTTGTTGTTATAAATAAGCAAGGATTGCTTAGGATTTTATGGCATACTGTAAATGTACTTTTAACTTAATGTTTGATGCTCTAATGGAAGTAATTGCCGTGTGAATCAAACTAAAGTGCAGGGGCAATTTTCAAAGGAAATAAAGACATTAACTATTTTCTGTGCACTATACCAAATTTTGCCTCTCCCGAAGTTAATGACAAATCTTCCTTTGACTTCAGCAGGTTCAAAATTTGCCATGTAAGGTACATAACGGTTACTTAATACTGTAAGACAGGACCTTCATTTCCTGGGTATAAAGCCAGGCATATATTGAGGTAACTGAGGGTAGAAACTGGCTCTACTAATGTAGTAGATTTTATTTTAAAAAAGTCCTCACCTTAAGTAATTTCTATTGCTGTCTTTCTTCCCATCGAATCAACAAGAGGACCATGTATAAGCACAGATTTGTCACCTATCTCAGAATAAACTGTCGTCCATGATCATCTTGGGAAAGGTGTTCTGATATGTAGTGCTTTTGTCAATCCATTCTGTAAAAGGAAATAATAGATCAATTGGGAAATTAGCTGTATTATAGTCCTCTACACCCAATTAGTTTTGGTTATGCTGCTCAGTGTTGGTAGATATTTATCTGAAAATATTGGCTGATCCTTGTGAGAGAAATAATGAATAACTAGACTTTTTCTCCTATTGCCAGTAATAAATGAAGTGCTAATGGCATATTAAAGAACAAACCATGAGGAAATTCAGCTGTGCAGTTATTAGCGTCAACTAGAATCATAATACAGAGCCAGATCTGTCAAAGCAAATGTCACTGAGCACGTGGCTACTGATATAATCAATGACTGTGAATAACAATGAATAAAGAATGAGAAAAAGGACAGACTGAATATATCATGAAGGTGAAGTCAGTGCCTGTCCATCAACAGAGCTCCATTTTCGGATCAAATGACCAGTGTGCCAAGGCCCTAGGCATATAGTCTATATATAGGAAAACACCTTTCTATTGCAGGGACTGCAGCAATTTCTTAGCATTAAGTAGATTTATTCTATGGGTGAGATACATCCTTGCTGTACTGCAGGTACAATAAACATCTTTCCAATGCTTATAAGTTTCTGAATTTAAATTATCCAGGCAGAAGGCAGGATAGATTTGCACCTTATAGACTAAATCAGACCTGCATAAACTTTTGTAAGCAGGCTTACTTCATCAGTTGCTTTGAAGGGATTTTAGGAAGAAGAGCTTCTAAAGAGGAAGCAGTGATGTGAATAAAAATGGTAGCAAAAGGAGAGGAAGAAAAGAATAAAAGAGCACTGATTTGATATCAGTTCCAGAAAGAAATACATGCCTGGGGCAGAGCACTGTAACCTCCCTGGACATCCCACGGCTACCTCAGAATAGCTGTGGTAAGACAGCAAAACATTACAAATGAACTCGAATGGGAGATCGCAGAACAAGAAATCATCTACAAACTGGATTGTGTTTAGTTTGGCCTAACTCAGGGTGGGCAAAATATTGCTGCGGGCTGGATCTGGCCCACCAACTGACTGTATCTGCTCTGCATGGGGTCAAGCCCTGCCCAGGGCAGCCTGCCCTGCACTCCAGCGCACACCCACCCCACGACATCGCTGACAGCATCACCCCAGCCCTGGCCCGCATGCACAGCTTCCTGGCATGGATGCTCCCGCTGCTGCCCCAGCCACCCCAGTATTGCTTGGCTCCTCCCACCTCCAGTGACTCCTCCTCCTCCTCGCTCCTACTGTGCTGCTCCTGGTGGTAGGAAGCATGGGGAAGTGGTGGTGGGTGGGGGGAAGCTGCAGCCAGGCAGCTCCTGCCCCAGTGTATGGGACTCCATCCCTAGCTCCTGGCTGTCTTCTACTCACTCCACCTGCTGGGTGTGATGAGCAGCCATCTGCGAGCAACTGAGTGCATGGAAGGCAGCCCCACCGGGAAACTGAGCACACTGGCCAGGGTCAGGGTCAGGGTGGGTGCAAGCAACGCACCACCTGAGTGAGCTCTGCTGTACACATCCCCTGCCCCCCAGCTGGGTCTTGGGACTTAGTGCATGGACAGCCCCCCTACCCCTCCACCTCTCCCACCCTTCCAAACACAAGATCCAAGGGTAAGACTTTATTCTGAGCTATTATGAAATCACCTCTATATACACGACTTAAGCATAACTCAGGACAAAAAATATATTTTGTAATAAAATTCAAATATGTTGTAGAAGATGGTTGATTTTAAATATATGATAATCTTCTGAAAGATTGTATGACAGCTCATCAAAACTCGTTAAGTGTCCCGCCAGCTGAAATAATTGCCCACCCTTGACCTAAACCAAGACTATGAATTCTTTACCCACTATCTGAATTAGGTTTTGTAACCCCTGTACCCCTCAGTGAGTTAAGTGCTTTGTTTTCTCTCTCCTAACCACTTTGCATCTCCCAGCATTCTCCCTTCTTTTTTCCTCCTGTTTCCCTATCCTTTGTATTTGAATAACTACTTTCTATTTAGAAACTCTACTTCCTGTTGGCCTACAAATCAGGTGGTCATGGCCTTACAGAGAAACTAACCGAGATCTTCTGCAGTATGTGGTCACAGGAGGTAGTCCCCCAAGAATTCAAGGATGCCTCCATTGTCCACCTGTACAAGATGAAGGGAAATCGCCAGCTCTGTGACAGCCACAGGGGCATCTCCCTCCTCTCAGCTGCTGGAAAGATACTCTCAAGAGTCCTCCTCAACTGGCTGACCACCCATCTAAATGACCTAATGCCTAGAGTCAATGCAGCTTCAGAAAAGGACGTGGAAACACTGACACAGTGTTTGCAGCCTAGCAGCTTCAAGAAAAGTGTCAAGAACACAGCGTCGACCTTCTCCTCACATTTATCTATCTAACCAAAGCCTTTGACACGGTGAACCACAAAGGCCTCTGGGAAATTATGAAGAAGTACAGATGCCCTGAAAAATTCATCAATATAGTTAGACAGTTCCACAATGTCATGCTGGCACGTGTCTTTGCGAATGGCAAATGCTCTGACCCTTTTCCGGTCACAAATGGCATCAAGCAGGGCTGTGTGCTTGCACCTACCCTCTTCAGCATGGTATTTTCTTCTATGCTGTCGGACGCCTTCCAAGATAATGACCTTGGTATAGGGATCAGGTACCGTTTTGATGGAGACATCTTCAACCTGTACAGGCTCTGAGCAAGCTCCAGTGTCCAGACAGCCATGCTTCATGACTTCCTTTTTGCTGACGACTGCGTTATCCGCAGGCTCACAGGCTGACATGCAACAATCCATGGATCTACTCTTGTCAGCCTGTGACAACTTCGTACTCACTATTAACACGAAGAAGACCAAAGTGATGTTTCAACCTGCACCTGGCACAACACCCCAGGAACCACACGTCTCAGTTAAAGGCCAACAACTGTCGATGGTCGACAAGTGTGCCTATTTAGGCAGCATGCTCTCCCGTGCTGTCCACATTGATGACGAAGTCAATGAGAGATTAGCAAAAGCTAGCGTGGCCTTTGGCAGACTCCATAAGTCAGTCTGGGACCACAGAGGCATCAAAATGTTGACAAAACTGAAGGTTTATGAAGCCATCATCCTTCTGACCTTCCTTTATGACTGAAACCTGGACCATTTACTAGCATCATGCCAAGAAACTAAACCACTTCCACCTGTTCTGCCTATGAAAGATACTAAAGATCAAGGGGCAGGACAAGATCCCGGACACCGAGATGCTCGGAAGATCAGCTCTCCCCAATATTCACCACCTGCCGAAGATGGGCCAGCCACCTCTCAAGAATGCCTGACACTTGCCTGCCAAATAAAGTCTTCTATGGTGAGCTGTCAAGTGGAGTATGCTTTTCCGGCGCACCAAAGGAACAGTACAAGGACACCCTAAAGGTGTCCCTAAAGAGTTTTGGCAGTGACCCAGAGCTGTGGGAGGAAATCACTCATAACTGTCCATCATGGAGGTCCCAAATCCAGACTGGAGCATTGGCCTTTGAACAGCAACACACAGCAGAAGCAATAAAGAAATGCACAGCCAGGAAAACGAAAACCTCCTGTATCCAGTCCTCATCACTCTCCTGCCCCTGCTGCAGCAGATTGTTCAAAGCAAAGATCGGACTTATAAGTCACCTACATACTCACATGATCTAGCCTCCACCTCCACTTTGTTCTCTTCCCTTTCCCTTTTTTCCCCCCATTTCCTTCTTTCTCATGTTCTCTTTTACTCCTTCCCTTTTTCTTTCCCACTTTTTCTCTCTTCTTCCCTCCCCTCCCCCCGCTGGATGTGGTCATCTTTGCCCACGAAGGGCCAACAACACTTCCTGTGGTCCCTTCATAGCATCTAATTAAGTAAACTTCTGCCTACAGAAGCTTAGGCGTCTCTGATTTAGTTAGTCTATACAGTGCAGATCATTGCTGCCTTCTGCCAGGAAAATTCCATAGTGATAAACCTTCTCTTCCTTCCTCCCTCCCTCCCTTCCTTGTCTGCATTAGACAATATTTCCCTCGGTCTTCTTTTAAACTGAACTGGAGCATTAGGGTGCTTGTGCACGTGATGGGGGTTTATTCCTTCAGGGTTGCATTCTATGCCCTCTACACTGAAATGGTGAGTTTTTAACTGAAACGGTGGGTTTTATTTTTCTGTCACTGTATACACATGATTGTCTTGGTGGCTGCAGGTGCCTGCTGAAGACAGAAGCAGCAAGGAGCCTGATCTTTTTTTTTCCAGTGGAGCCTGCCCACCTCCCCCATGGCCAGGGGAGGTGAGCTGCCGGTGGTCCAAGTAGCCTTTGAGCTGTGGGCAGCCTCAATCCATCCCATTGAAGCAGTGGTGCCCCCTGGGGCTGCCTGGGCAGGCTACTAGTGGGCTGGGTGGTGCCCCAGCTTGGAGGCACATGGTCCAATTCTTCCCTGAGCCTACCTGGGCTTCCAGAACCTTGTGCACTGTCCCTGCCACCTTCTCCAGCCACCAGCATAGCCAAGCACCCTCCTGTTGCCTCCCTGTGCTGCCCCAGGGGCAAGCCAGCCCATTCCCGGATGGCCCCAGGTATCCTGAAGGCTGCAGGCACCTGCTGAAAGCAGAAGTGGTGAGGAGCCTCCGCCTTTTTTTTGGCAGAGCCTGCCCACCTCTCCCACAGCTGGGGGGCAAGCCGACAGATTAATGGCTGCAACATTCCAAGTTGCAATGCTGCAAACTAAGCTACATCAGGATGTGGCTTAGTTTGTGACAATGTAAACTCATTTAAACCCCCCCCAAACTCATGTACGTGTAAAATGTAATGCCATTAAGCCACACAAAGGGAAATTTTCATCATGTGTACATGGTGACATCATCAAGTATATAACCACCCTTAGCAGCCAATATTAGTAGATCACATTCAGGATAATATAATCAGGCTTCAGGTATGATTTCTGAATCATATGGTGACTTGGTCAGTCTGATCTAAATAACCTAGACAAAGTCTTGATCCAACAGCCATTAAGGTTAATAGCAGGTTTTCCATTGGCCTCATTAGATGTTAGATCAGGCCAATTAGTTGTTCAGGTGCAGGTGTTTCTCAAACATGTCCCTGTTCTCTAATTTATTGGTGGCAAAGTCTCAGTGTCACTGTGTGAAATTCTCACTGCAAGATGAATGAGAGCAGTATCCACCCCATAGTCTCCACCTAATAGCCTAATTAAAATGGCTCACCCTCCAACACAGCATCTGTTTAAGCCTCTCACTTTGTGTCTCTTCTTTTTGGCTTTACCCTCCAACTTTCTTCCCACTCTCTTCCATGCCACAGCACTGCATAAATCAGTTTCCAAATGCAATGTCTGTAGGAGATTCGCTTCCAGACAACTGTGGCCTGAAACTGTTCTATTTGAGAACATTTTCTGATCCTTTGCATTTATTGAACTGGACTTGTGTCATCATGTCATATACTCACACACCTTCTCTCTACAGGCAATTTTTGTGTCGGTTACAGCAAAATAAAGGAGGAAATGAAATCGGGTACCTAAGCAGCACCCATTGAACTATCCCGCACCATCATAGGGAAATCTCCAGATAAGATGTGAAAACGTAGAGCAAGAAATATGACAAAATTACAACATCTGCAAAAGTAAGAGCAAAGCAAGTAATTCACAGCAACCAAAGTCATCAATAGATATGTATCCTCTTTTTCTGTTTTAAGGTTTTATGAAGTGATTTGGCCACTGAAGTTATTTGTCAAGCTTTCTGCCTATCATTCTCAGCTTTGTAGATTTTATGTGCAGTTCGTTGTTAGCACATGCAAAAACTGAACTGATATGGTTAGTTTTGACTGGGGGTGGGGATCAGTTTTTGTGCTGTAATTAGATCAATTGCACTTTTAGAATCAAGAATACGTTGCCTTTCGAATCTTATTTTTCAGGTGATACCCTCTCTGACTGCATAAAATCCAGGTATTTGGATGCTATTCAGGGAGACAGAGTGAATAAGAGCCAAAACAGCCCAGTGCTACGGTGACTGCTTCATAGCCCCTTGCTTACTTGCATTGCTCTCCCAGCTCTGGTAAACTACATATTTGCACATAGCATTTGGGCTATTGGAAATATGTAAAAGTAGATTTTTGGCCCCTTCTTTGTCCCACCTCAGCCTAATGTCTACAAAGAGTCCAGGCTGCAGCAGGAGCTGTCTCTGCCCCGTGCACAGATCTGGGGGGTACATGCCCCTGACGCCTCTGCTGGGGTGCACGCAGTGGCAGGAGCCACCCCCCCACCACATCCCCAAGATGAACCG
>NW_005842173.1:397805-404296 GCF_000455745.1 Alligator sinensis
CCAGCTGTGCGGTGCCTGCCCCTGCCCCTGCCCCAGCCCCACTCCCTCCCTCACCACGGGCGCCTCGATCTGCTCCCCTCCCCTTAAAAACAAGAAAAACTATAAAGGGGTACATGAGCTGAAACTTTGAGGCAGAAGGGGTACACTTTTTAAAAAAGGTTGAAAACCCCTGTGCTAGAATATTTGCGGCAGACAAAGTTCTTTGAGTAAGTGTGATATCTTTTATTAGATCAGCTAAATAGTTGGAAAAATTGCTTGTTACAAGCTTTTGGTCACAAACACCTTTCTTCGGGCGTAGGGAGAGTGTGCTGGTATTTGTGTGCTCTCAGGTGGAATAGAAGCTTAAACCAATATGCAAAATCCAGGTCTGTGAAAATGCAAATGTGGGGCAGGGAAGATCAGAGGGGATGGGAGTTAATTGGTGCGAGACAGGTAGGTTGGGGGGGGAGGGGAAACACAAAAGAGGGGAATGTTGACTGGTGATAAAATGTAGCTACATAAAGTGACGTTTATCATCCATCAACACTCCCCTCTTTTTACTCTTTTTCCCCTCATTTACCCAAAGAACCTTGTCTGCTATGTCCTTAAACCAACATCCCTGAGAACATTTGCAGGAAACAAATGTAGCCATTGGGTGTTAACAATGGAAGCAAACAATTTTTGTGTTCGAGTGAATCACCACGGAAAATGTTTTGAGGTGTTTGGCCACTTTATCTTATCTTTCAGTGCACACTTTTTATTAACACGAGAAACTTTGTGCCAGTGATGAAGCCTACTATAAGGCGGCTTCTCTTTCCTCCCAGGAATAACGGTAGCAAACTCATTAGCCGTGGACAAGAGGAGATGAGTCATCTAAACTCTGTCTATCCCTTCCCAATACATATATGCAGCATTGACATCCCTAAGCAATCAAAATGCATAAGCCAGGCCCACGTAGATAATGAAATTTATTTTAAAAAAGAAAGGTGGGACATGAACATTTTTTTAAAAGTTGGGCTCTTTTTATCTTCCTTTTGCTTTTGATGCCTCAGGATTCACATTCCCAAACTCTACCCTGTCTCTGTGAAAGCTTACTTAAATTATGAAATTGGAAGTTTGGATTTTTACATAACATCGTGAGCCCAGAAGCCTGAACTTTAAGTCAAACACTAAATATTGCAAGACTTGTGCTAAAATTATGACAGTGAATTCAGTGAGGGTTAAGGGTTCTCAGCTCTTTGCTGGACTGAACTCTTAAGTTTGTTGAATTGCTACTGACACCCGACCCCGTCTGACTCTGTTTGCTCCCTGTTCTGCTTCAGAGAGAAAAGAACGGCTTCCTGATTCTTGGGTGAAACATTGATAAAAGGGCCGCAGGAGGATTTTATTGGGGTTTTCCCAACTGCATTGACTCATATGAACTAAAAAAATAATACTTTCTTCTAGTATTTGCAGCCATACTGGCTTGGGCAGTAATTTCATTAGGTTATAGAAGCTAAACAAAGATGGTTCTTGTATGGGCAACATGAAGGGACATTCAGAAAGTGGAACTGGTGATTGTAAAGGTCGGAGTCAGGGTAGATTTGAAACTCAGAGATGTATAAGATAAGTTTTTGTGAGCCTGAGCTCACTTCATCAGATACTGTCTGGGTGCATCTACACATTCAGTTCATGTGGAACAATAAACTCCCACATAGCTCATGCCAGAGTCAGCTGCTTCTGGGTGCAGTGTTTGCCTGTGCACCCGGGACTGCAGCAGTTTGAGCTGGGGCAGAGCAGCCCCAGGCTGGCAGCAGCCTCAAGGGATCAGCCCCAGGCTCCAGGTGTTGGTGGGTGGCAGCAGTGGGCTGGCTGGGGCACGAGAGTGCTAAAGTGTGGAGCTGTGCAGCAGGCAGCCCCTGCACTTTAGCACCCTCATGCCCTAGCCACCCCTGGTCACCACCCACACATGCGTTTCAGCATATGTAATTGCCAGGGATCCTGGTTTTCTCTGATAAAAAGAATCCCAAATGTTCTGATTTTAAAAAATAACCCCAAATCCACATTTTTCCATGATTAAAATGAAACACCGCTAATATCTATATCTATATACACAATATAATTATATATTATATACAATTATATGTAATACTATATATATATTATTTTTGGGATATATAATACTTATCCCAGAACATTTGGGATTGTTTTTAATCAGAGAAAACCAGCATGCCTGGTAATTACTCTGCCATAGGATAGTACTCTCCCTGTCAGTACTATTCTATGGCAGAGTTAATTAATTTACTGTGTCCTAATACCAGTGCACGTGTAGACAATGGTGCTTTACTGCAGAGCTAATTAATCAGCTCTGCAGTAAAGTGCATGTGTAGATGCACCCTCTGATTATAAAGGTAACGGATTTCAAAGACGGCTGTTTGTTGGGTTACAAATGATCAAGGGTTTCATCTTAATTCTAATGCATTTTAACATATGTTGAGTGAGGGCATACTGGTTATGTAGAGAAAATGTGTAAGTGCTGATAGTGGTTTTAAAAAAGGTTATTGTACTAAGCTGAACAAGACCCCTATACTATAGGGATGCTAATAACAAGCAACATAGCTAAACTCTGGGCTGGCATGAATTAGCAGTTACTCTTTTGGAAGGATCCCTTAACCCTTAATGGTGGTGTCTGTGCCCTGTAAAACAAAGGTAAGCAGGGGACTTTTATTTAAACTGTAGAGGGATAGACAAAAACCGGAACAGTTGTTTTGAGAAGTTGGTTAAGAAGTCAGCTGGGCTAAACCTTAAGAGCTGCCATGTGCCTCAGCTCCCGTTAACCCACATGGAAGCTGTAGATATGCAGCCTCTCCCAAGATGTCATTCAATATAGAGAGAGATAAGTTAAACCCATTAAAGAAATGTAGCTGGTGGTAAAAGAGCACTGTACACTAGTAGACACAGGGTGCGTTGACATGTGTAATTAATTCAAAGTAATATGATCCCGTGCATATTGCACTGGAGTTTATTGCTCCTGGGCACTGCATTTGAACGTGCATCCAGGAGTGCAGCACGTTGAGCTGGCAGCCCCAGTTGGCAGGGGGCCTGGGGGGTCAGCCTGCCAGCCCAGGGTTGCTCTGACCTGGCTCAAAAGCTGTGGAGGGGCTGACTGAGGCACGCAGGTGCTCCAGTGTGGGGCTAGCCAGCAGGCAGCCTCCATGCTGAAGCACCCTCATGCCCCATCCAGCCCTGTCAGTGTCTATATGTGCACTGCACACTAAAAAACTCTACCACAGGATAGCACTCATATTTATAAATACTAACCTATGGCTGAGTGTATTAGTTTACTGCGGCCTAATAGGGCCACACGTATAGATGCTGAGATGTTTAGTGTGGAGCTGATTAGGCAGCTCCACAGTAAACACCTTGTGGAGATGCACCCACAGTTTAGTACAGGAAGTGAAGAAAAACACCATAGCCTAGGGGTGCTCAACCTTTTTGCTTCGTAGGCCAGATGAACATTGCCCAGTCCCTCCACGGGCCTGATCCAGTTGCACAGAGCAGGGAGAAGGAGCGTGGCCTGTCCCCAATCTTGTCATATGGAAGGAGGGAGCATAGCCTGGACCCAACCCAGCTGTGAAGGACCTGGGGAATTTAGTAGCAGGGCAGGTTTGGCTGTGTAACTTCCCACTGCCAAATTTCCCACCCCGTGGGAAGCCCTGCAGGCCAGATGCCATGGCTCTGTGGGCTGGACTTGGCCAGCGGGCTGGAGGTTGAGCCCCCTGCTATAGCCAATTGAAGTGCTTTTGCTTGAGAAGGAGTATAACATTAGGCTGGACTATGACAAGGACAATGGTGTTACTTTTTTTTTTTTTTTTAATAAAACACTTTGTGGATCTCAATGGCCATAATAGGTTAGGACCCTAGTTTTATGTTTTCATCCAAAACCTGGTATCTTTAGATTAGACGCACAGAACCCTCTAACACAGTAGATGCCAACCTTTTGGGTAGGCATGCCGGAAATTAAGCCCTGCAACCTCACCCAGTGTCACTCTGATCCCCTTCCTCTGCCTGATCCTCTGCTCTGCTTGCTGGTCTCTGCCCTGTGCGTCCTGCTGCTCTACTTTCTGCTTTCCACCCTATGTTTGTTGTCTAATCTGCTGCTCTGCATTCTGCTTCCTGCCATATCTGCTGTTGTGCTCCCTGCACCCTCCATGATCTGCTGCATGCCACACAGAGGATGTCTTGCCATTTGCCATAGCACAGGAGTGCTCAACCTGTGGGGCAGGGGGAGTGGGGAAGTCATACATGTCACAGGTTGGTCAACCCTATTCTAGCACAAGGATGTTCAACATATGGCCTAGGAACTACATGAAGCCCAGCAGGGCAATTGGTAGCTGTAAGGAGGTGCTGCTTACCCCCTCAAGGATCAGGATGCTGCTGCAGGTGATCAGCAGCTAATAGGCTGCCTGGTTTGGAGGCTGGGAGCCAGCTGGAGTTGATATCAGTTAATCCCAGAGGAGTCACAAAGAGTGTTAAAAACTCCAGGAGGAGAGTGCAAAGGGAGAGAGGACAGGCTATAGTGCTAAGGGAAAAAACATAGAGCAAGGTTTGCCCCTCCTAATGTCTGAAGGAAGACAGCAGGTGTTTTTTTTTCTTGCTTGTTTGTTCACTCTGGAGACAAGGTTGCTCTGTGTAAAATAAACTAGTGTGAAACCCTAGAGCTTGAGCTGATCCCCTTGTATCTAGAGGTGAAGTGAGTGACCTGCTAAAAGTGGCTCACACCACGAATCTTTATTAAATCACTGTATCAAATAACGAAGGATTTGAAAATCCTTGCTGTGCCATGGTTTGTTAGTGGGCATGGGTGACTGGTGCCACTTTAGTCAGGGGGGGCATGTGCCCCCCTCCCCCCCCAGTGACCAGCTGGCGACCAGCGGGGTCCCTCTGCAGCCAATTTCGGCAACTGGGGGATGGGGAGATGGTTCTCCATGGCCAATCTCATCAACCGGGGGGAAGGTCCCCCCGTGGCCAATTGCGCCGACTGGGAAGTGGCCATAGCACTTCATCCGGCTCTCCCCCTCCCCGGCTGGTGCTGGCAGGAAGGGCACCAGAGCTCCTGCCTGCTCCCCCTGCCTGTCACCTAAGTAGGGAGCTTGGCCTGTCAGGGGGTGCACCAGAGCTCTCAGGGGGTGCACGAGCACCCCCGTGCACCCCCTGCTGATTGCCATTGTTAGTGGGCATATGTGCTTGCGTCTGCAGTCCAGCTTCTTACTTGCAAATGTGCTGTGGGCTCACATTTGGTTTAAGAAGTTCACATGAGTGGCGGCTCTCCTAGGAAGTTCACCTTGCAAGCGGCCCTTAAATCTGGAGTTGTGTATCCCTGCTCCAGCACATCCCTGGGCACTGCCTCAGTACATATTCTTGGCTGCTGTGAGACATGGGCCTGTTTGTTGTAGAACAGCAGTGGGCCAAGACTGGCGATTCTCAACCTTTTTAGACTCAAGGCACGTCATGGTGCTGTGGCACCCTGGTTGAAAATCAATGGCCTAGGTCCACCAGGAACTACAAGTGCCCCTCCATAGCTAAAGAGAGGTCACTAAATATGCAATAACTAACTTAATGAAACAGATCATAGGAAAACAGGAACAGGAGTGCAGGTTCTAGGTTGATTAGGGTATCATTTGAGCTAGCCCCTTGAAGGTATCTAAGCCCCTTGAAGATATCAAAGTGCCAGAGGACTGGAAAAGGGCCAGTGTGGTCCCCATCTTCAAGAAGGGGAGAAAGGAGGACCCGTGCAACTGTAGGCCAGTCAGTCTCACCTCCATCTTTGGCAAAATCTTTGAAAAAATTATCAAGGCTCACATTTGTGAGAGCCCGGCAGGACAAATTATGCTGAGGGGAAACCAGCACGGGTTCATAGCAGGCAGATCGTGCCTGACTAATTTGGTCTCTTTTTATGACCAGGTTACGAAACGCCTGGACACAGGAGGAGGGGTGGATGTCATATACTTAGACTTCAGGAAGGCCTTCGATACGGTATCCCACCCCATACTGGTGAACAAGTGAAGAGGCTGTGACTTGGATGACTACACAGTCCGGTGGGTGGCGAATTGGCTGGAGGGTCGCACCCAGAGAGTCGTGGTGGATGGGTCGGTTTCGACCTGGAAGGGTGTGGGCAGTGGGGTCCCGCAGGGCTCGGTCCTTGGACCGATACTCTTTAATGTCTTCATCGGTGACTTGGACGAGGGAGTGAAATGTACTCTGTCCAAGTTTGCGGATGACACAAAGCTGTGGGGAGAAGTGGACACGCCGGAGGGCAGGGAACAGCTGCAAGCAGACCTGGACAGGTTGGACAAGTGGGCAGAAAACAACAGAATGCAGTTCAACAAGGAGAAATGCAAAGTGCTGCACCTAGGGAGGAAAATGTCCAGCACACCTACAGCCTAGGGAATGACCTGCTGGGTGGCATGGAAGTGGAAAGGGATCTTGGAGTCCTAGTGGACTCCAAGATGAACATGAGTCAGCAGTGTGAC
>NW_005842173.1:404719-407028 GCF_000455745.1 Alligator sinensis
TTTCCTGCCTATGCAGGGGGTCGGACTTGATGATCTATTGAGGTCCCTTCCGACCCTAGCATCTATGAATCTATGAATCTATGAACCAGTTGATGCTGCTCAATAAAACTCTGCATGGAGACATGCAGGGACATGGTAAAGGAAGATAGCTGTGCCGTCATCTGGATTCCTTTTGGCCAGCACCTTCTGCCAGTGTAGTAAGTGGACAGGTTGGCCAGGCCCAGGAGGAGATTAACTAGAAAGTCATGGGACTTTCTGGGGCTTCAGATGGGCTAATGAGCTAGGTGGACCTGTGGCTTGACTCAGGGTGGCATTTTTTTGATACTACCTATTGTACCATTACCATTTATGTGTATGTCTTGTCTTGAGGTGCCATAGGTTCCTAACCGGACTCTCAGTTGGAACAAAATAGAGAACACGTGTCTGTTTATTTCTTTTTGGTGATGTTAGCAGATGCGAAACTTTGACATTTAAAGCTGATGTAGATCACCAAAGAATGCTTGAAGTTTTGCAGCGTGCTACTATGTGCCTAAACTGTGTGCCTACGGCATTGACACACTGGTCATTGGATTAGAAAATGGAGCTCTATCGATGGACAACCACTGAATTCACCTTCATGGTATATAGCTTGATTTCCAACGTACTCAGTAAATACAGGCTTTAAAACCTATTAGATCAAATTTAGTCTTGGTCGACCTGGGCATCCCCCTGATTTATAGATTCGGCCCATTGAAGTATTTGGTTGTCCAATCTCATACAGAAACTGGTTGGTGGTGTCAGTTTTGGAAACAGTAAACTGTTTCTTCTGGGCATGCCATTTCCTTGTACAGGGATAAAGGAAATGGATGTTTTATGCTTGGAATGGGGTTGGCACATGGGTGTAAAGGAGATCTGTTGGATACATTTTTTCTAAGGTTGATGTTGTTTTCCTGTGAATGAAACAAGGAGGAAGGGAATTATGTACTGTTAGGCTATGAAATGGGGTTGAATTTGCTACTCTGTGGTGATAAGTTGTCAGAACATCAGTGAAGGATGCGAAGGACTACTAATCAATAGTTATTTAGTGCATCTGGTGACAGGCAATGCTGATATCAATTGGAATTGGCAAAAGCAGATTTTATCCAGCTCAGACACTGTCAGCACTTGTATAATTGTGAATCAGCTAAAATTTAACACTAACACACTTTTAACCATGTCCTTACTGAGATACACCCACAACTAGAGCTGCTGAGCACTCATTATACAGTACTCATTATCCAAGTGGGGGCCAATCTTTTTGGCAGGCATACCAGAAATTAAGTCATAGGCCTTCCCACCTGCCACACCAATCCCTTTCCCCTGACCCATCTGCTGCTCTGCTTTCTGCTCCCTGCCCTTTGTGCTGCTGTGTTGCCTGTCCCCTCCATGAAGTGCTTTATGCCCTGCACACAGGCTTCCCATGCTACTCGTGCCTCAGCAGCACTCCGGTTTTGATCCACAGATGTTAGTATTAGTATTATCTGAGCATGGGCTGAGCAGACACAAGACTTTTGAATGTAGCCTGATAAGGTTTGGTCCATCTCACTGACCTTTGCAGGGCAATATTAGAATTGGCATTTGTACACAGCATATATCAATTGGGGTGTAAAGCAACATTGTTTTTCACTAACTCTGGGGTTATTAACTTTGCTCTTTAAATGATCTTATTTAAATAGTATCATTAGAAGGATGGCTAGTCTAGTCCCTTTTATTTTTCATTTGGCTTCTGGGATGAATAGCTACACAGAAGATTTTTTCCCTTACCTGTTGCAGTCTAGAGCTGTCTGAGTCTGCATGCTTTAACTGCCATGGAGACCTATTGCTACCAGAAAAGAAGAGTATGCCTGGGTTATACTGCTTTTCCTTTGACTTGAGTCCAGCTCACTTCTGATACATCTTCTGTTCAAAACTTCCCTACCCACCCCTACTCTACCAACACTTGATGCAGGTTGCAGTCAGACATGCTCCAGTTGGGGGAAATGACCACCTCATCCCTCTGTATGTCTAAGAAAACTTTTTAATGTAACCCTCTAGACCTGGTGCAATAGCGACCACAATCCGATTGGGATTACTTTGCATCTGTCTTCAATATGGAATATGTTAGGGAGATTCCCTCACCACTCCTCCAGTCCTCCCCTCTCTAGGGACAAGTCAGTGGAGCTGACTTAAATTGAGGTTTCGGTAGATGAGGTCATAGAGGAAATTGATAAACTAAACAGCAGCAAATTGTCAGGACCTGATGGCATTCACTCTACGGTCCTGAAAGAGCTTAAATCGGAAATTGCTGAACC
>NW_005842173.1:407059-414606 GCF_000455745.1 Alligator sinensis
GAACCGTAGTATGCAACCTATCACTAAAACCAGCTTCAGATCCAGGGACTGGAGAGTTGTCAATGTGACTCCCCTATTTAAAAAAGGCTCTAGAGAGGATGCAGGGAACAGCAGGATGGCGAGCCTACCTTCTGTTCTTGGAAAACTGGGTGAAGCAATAAGAAAAAAAAGGAATTGTTCAGCACACAGATGAACATAACTTGCTGGGGAGGGAAGGAAATCAACATGGCTTTTTGACAAGGGAAGTCATGCCTCACCAACTAGAGTTCTCTTAAGGGTGTCAGTAAGCAGGTGGATAAGACCTTTGATAAGGTCCCCCATCAGAGGCTCTTAATGAAGTTAGATAGTCACAGGGAATTGTCCACTCATAGATTAGAAACTGGCTTAAAGATAGAAAGCAAGGAGTGAGTATAAATGATCAGTTTTCAGGATGGAAAGACATAAACAGCGGGGTCCTGCAGGGATCTGTATTGGGACCAGTACTGTTTAACATATTCATAAATGATCTGGAAAAGGGGTGAGTAGTGAAGTGGCCAATATGTAGATGACAAAACTATTCGAATGGTAAAGACTGAGGTAGTCTGTGAGGAGCTACAGAAGGATCTAGCACAATTGGGCAAATGAGCAACTAAATGACACATGAAATTCAATGTAGATAAGCATAAAGTGATGCACCTGGGCAAAAATCACCCAAACTATACCTACACTATGATGAGCTCTGCATCAGCAGTTGCCACACAGGAAAGAGATTTGGGAGTCATTATGGACAGGTTGCCAAAAACATCAGCTCAGTGCTCAGCAGCCATCAAAAAGGCAAACAAAATGTTAGGAATTGTGAACAAAGCAGAATCTATCACTATGCCACACTTGAATACTGTGCCCAGTTTTGGTCCCCACACCTCAAAAAGGACATAGAGGAACTAGAGCAGGTCCAGAGAAAGGCAACAAGGATGATTAGCGGTATAGAGCGGCTTCCATACGAGGAGAAATTAAAGAGGCTAGACCTATTCAGTTTAGAAGAGAGATATTTGAGAGGGGACATGATAAAGGTTTACAAAATCTTAAACAGAGAAGAGAAAGTAAATAGGGATTATTTATGGTCTCTCACAAAATAAGAACTAGGGATCACAAAATGATACCAGTAGGTAGTATGTTTAAAACTAACAAAAGAAAGTTCATGTAGACGCACAACAGGTGTGTCTACATGTGCCTCTTTTAAGTGGGCTTAGCCTAAAAATCGCCATTTTAAAGTGCGTTAAGGGCACATCTACACGTATGCATTCTTAATATGCCTTTAAAATGGCTGTTTAAGGCTGTATGAGCCTAAATTTGATACCCACATAAAGCAGGTATCAAATTTAGGTGCGAAAAACGAAGTTGCATTAGCTCACGTGTAGAAGTGTTAATGCGTATTAACACGGTGAGTGTCAATGGACACACGCTGTGTTAATATGCATTAGCGCATCTACACGTGCGCTAATGTGACTTAGCTATTCACGCCTAAATTTAATGTGCCTTAAGTGGTGCAGGCACCTACTCTGGACTCCTTTAAGAAGCGTTTGGACACTTATCTTGCTGGGATCCTCTGACTCCAGCTGACTTCCTGCCCTTGGGTTGGTCTAATAAAAGAGATCAAATTCACCCAAGGAACCTTGTCTACTGATTTCTAGCACAATGGTTCGTCCTGCCGCTTTTGGACAGATGTAGGGGGGTTACCCTCCAACTCCAAATTTTGGGTGTGGCACTAAATGGCCCCAAAGCCAGCCCTGGCTCTGCTGCCAGGCAGGGGGCGACACCCAGAGGCCGGGCTGAGCCATCTCCCTCCGCGCCACACCTGTCCCTTTAAGAGCCGGGCTGCGAGGAGGGGAGGGGGGGGGGGAGTTCCACCTGGAGGACTCGGAGGGGCTGGGGCGGCCCAGCCCAGCCCGCGGGGCGGTGGCGAGTGGCGCGATAGCGCGGGCGGGGCGGAGGCAGGTGAGAGCGCGGGGGGCGGGGCGCGGTCCGGGGCCGCGGGGGCCTCTCGGGGGGGCTGTGGCTGAGGGCCGGCGATATGGACCCCGCAACAGCGGGGACACGGGGGGGTGTGCTGCATATGCACACACATACGTACACATATATATGCCTGTGCACACGTACGCACTCATACACACACACACATATACGCGGACACACATACACACACGTGCACACATACACACGCATTCACACAAATAAGTCCCCACACATACGTGCACACTGAGGGCCGGCGATATGGACCCCGCAACAGCGGGGACACGGGGGGGTGTGCTGCATATGCACACACATACGTACACATATATATGCCTGTGCACACGTACGCACTCATACACACACACACATATACGCGGACACACATACACACACGTGCACACATACACACGCATTCACACAAATAAGTCCCCACACATACGTGCACACCTACACACACGTGTGCACATATACACACATGCACATATGTATTTGTGTGTGTCTGCGCCAGTGCTCCTGCTGGGACTAAAGCCGGAGGCTCCCGGCCTGTGAGTCTCGCCCGTCTGCTCTGCCTCAGGCCGATGCCACCTTTGGGGTTATTTGGGGGCGGCTCTCTCTCACACACACACACACGTATGTAAATATATATGTATATGTATGTATGTATATATTAAATAAATATTTTTGCCTCCCCCCCCCCCCCCCAAAAAAAAAAATAAAAAAAAAAGCTTTTTGGGCTGAACTCAGGTCGTCAGATGCTGTGGAAGGACCTGCTGCACGCAGGTAGTATACAAAGGAGAGAGCAATTAGAAAACAAAAGCGTGCGACTGTGGAAAACATGGTAGCTGAGCGGGCTTGATAGGTGCCCCTTGAATCCCTCTGGAGGCTGGCTCTTTGGTACCTGGCATCAAGCTTTTGGCTGCATGATGAATTATTGTAATGTTACTGAAGGCTGCGGTAAAAGAGGGGAGGACATGCTATGTGCTGCTTCCATTGCTGAAGTAACTGGCCTTGGTCCTGCCCTCGCGTGTATTAACTCCCATCCTAGTTTATTATGTGAAGTCTGAGACTGGAAAAAAAAAAAAAAGCAGCATAAGCACTCTAGCTCGGTGAAGCCAATTGTGCATAATCCTTCCTCCTTGCTCATTCGTTTAGAGATGTCTGTGCATCTTCCCTGCCCTGCTGAAGTTTTAGGGCACATATTTTTCACGGTATGAGGCAGTGTGGTGTGGAGACGTTCTGATCCAGCGGGGAACAAACTAGTTTGCTTTCACTGTGCGGAAATACTGGGTCAGTGTGCAGGTTCCTGCTGTGGGGTCACATCAGAGCACCAGGTCATGCCTGCAGAATGACCCCCGTGTGGGATCAGGATCGCGGGATCAGATTGACACTACAGGTCTAGGCCATAATCCTTGCTTCTCAGAAGAGCCGATTTAAGTTGGGTACAGTGCTGTGTGACTGTGGCTGTTGCTTTTTATGGACCTTGTGCACCCAGAGCTAGTTTGGGTTCTTTGTAGGGCTGCCTTGGAGTGCACATACAGTGACTCTGGAGTAGGTCTAGATGCCCTTCTCCTAATGCTAGGAGAAGGGCATCTGTATGTGCCTTGGAGTGCACATACAGTGACTCTGGAGTAGGTCTAGATGCCCTTCTCTCTAGATGCTAAGTCTCCTAATAGCCCCCCTCTGCTATTAGGAGACTTAGCCCATCTGAAAAGGAGAGCAAAGGTTCATTATATATAGTAAAATCCCATTGCTAATCAAAAAGATACACGGCTAAAAGCCTCAGACTTCCAGATGAAGGTAACTTTCACTGACAACCTTCGTTTTGTCTTCAGTAGAATTGCATATGTTTGGCCAAGGTCAGAACTTGACCAAGCAACTGGAAGTGAGTTGAAACTGTCCCATGGACTGCCTTCAAACAAGGGAAAGGCTCAGCTGGGTCGTGAGAGAGGCTTGAGACACTTCAGGTTTCTCGGTACTAGCGGCTTCCTATTGCTGCCGAACGAGACCGATTTAAGCAGCAAATTCCTCTAATGTTGAAAACAAAAAAGATCATTATTTTTAGACAAAGCAGCTAGGCAGCTGTCTAGTTGTCTCCGCCTGTCCTCTGAGGCTTTTAGTTGGCTGTGTTTTCTCTCTCACAAAATAAGGACAATTGTAATAGAAATTTGTTGAAGAAATGGTGTTTATGAATAGGGAATTGAACTTGTATAGAGGGTTACATAACACTGTAATATATATGTCAATTATCTGTAGCACATTGGCCGCTCTTGAAATGAGCCATAGGCTATAAAGCACGTTTGTGAGCTGCTGTCACACAGATAAGTATTTTTCAGATCCACTGAAATTCATAATTTGTCTCTGAAAAGTTCTACCCTACCCTACTGGCACATCACTTGAAATGATTAAGCAAAGTTATACTTGTTCTCCACCGATGTGGAGCACCGGTATACACTAATACACCGGTATTAGTGTATCGCACTAATGAGATATTTTTATTAAATATATTTCAGCAGTGTGTGGATGGTGTGCGTCTCTGAATGAATCCTCTGAACACATCATTACACTCAGTTTTGAGGATCAAAAGGCCTGACAGGTGCTTAACAGAGAAGTAAAGATCCCATTCCTGGCCCCAAACCTTTAACTGTATGACCGGATCTGTACACGTAGTTGGCTCCTCCATGAAGTCAGTGGGACTCTGTACAAGAGCAAAGGTCCGTCATAGAGTTAGTTGTTGGATAGGGCCTTAAATTCAGACAAGTGATAAAATGCAAACAGAAAAAAGAGCTGAAGAGACGAGAGGCAGGGTAAGAGTTACAGTAATGAGATCACATTTACTTTGGATGGGTTCGTTATTGTGGTATTTGCTGATGGTGGGTGACCTGGCAAAGTTTAGTTGTTAAGAGCTTAATGAAGTAGTGGGAAGAAATTTGGTAAATGGATTTTTGAAAGGTCTTTTGTGCCTGCAGGGCAATGGTGAACCAGCTGCAGAGATGAAAATGATGGTGTTTTTTAGTTTTGCTGCAGAATAGGAATGGGAGGAGGGCATGCAAAAGGAGATCCTTTCAGAGAGGTGGGTGTATTTGAGTGCTGCCCTGACTGATCGTATGATATATCTTACATAAAACAAGATGTGTGGAACAGCCTTGTGCTGCTATTAGGTGTTGCTGTCGGTGTGCATGGTAACATTAGCTCTCACCTGTCTTAATCAAATCCCCACCAGATTTTTACCAAAACCTCAGATTGCTGAAGACCACAAGTTGATGTCTTCTTTTTGTATGGGGAGAAGCGTTTGCTCCTACAGCTTGCACTGTTTTACTCTTGCAGTGCAAGCTGTAAGAGTGTTTGGAGTGTTTAGTTTGGAGAAAGGGAGACTGAGTGGGAAGCGGTTTTCAACTATTTGAAAAGTTGCCCTAAAGAATTAGAGAACAATTGTTCTCCCCTGCTATAGAGGGCAAGATCTGAGGCAGTGGGTTTGAACCATGACTTCTGGACTGCAACAAAAAAAGGAACAAGGGTAATAGAACAAGCTGCCCAGGGAAGTTGTGGCATCCGCTTTACTGGAAGATTTTGAAAAGAAATTGGGTGGGCTTGTTCAGCAATTTGGGTTGGTCCGTGAATGGGGCACCCTGCAGCTGTGCAGGGGTTAGATTACCCTCGGAGTCCCTTCTGACTTTTTGATTCTGATTTAATATTGCCATGTTTGATGCTACATTTTGGGATTAAACTCTTCCTCCCTGGAATATAATTAGACTTCTGCTGTGGTGCCTGCTAGCTTCTCACTTGGCACGTGGTCCAGTGGTGACCAATATCAAATCTTTCAGAGGAAGGAGACCCCCTGAACTGTCAGGTTTGGAATAACATGCATTGGTAATGAGTGGCTGACTTACACTTTCATGCTTTAGGGGTTATCCTTTAGAAACTTGTTTTTCCTGGATAATTTAACTAAGGGTGCTGTCTGTACACACATCTAATCCTCTTTGAATTCTAAGCTCTTGGCATCCAAGGTATATTGAGTCAGTCAGTGCCATAGGTTAATTATAGCCCATGGCTTAAAGAAATAAAAACCCTTTATTCTGTTTTCAGTTTGCTACCTTGCTTGGCATGTTCCCTCGCTCTTCTGAGAGCTTCAGTACAAGTGCCAGATGTCTCCTCTTTACACCTTTCATTATTTTATATATTTCCAAAACTAATTCTGTACAGCAGACTAAACTGAACTTGGTGTTTGCACTTGATGACTGAAAGTATGCTGCTATTTTGGATCAGATTAGAGTGCTGCTATTTTGCTATTTGAAAGTCACTGCCAATATTCTTCTGAACCAACAAACTTATTGGAACTTTAACCTGCTAAAATATTTGTGCACAGATTTTTCTTACATTTGTATTGACCAGAGCAAATTAAAGGTCACTTCAATGTTTCAGTGTCCTATATGCAGTTATCTTATCATTAAGCTGGTGAACTGTTGTTAGGGAGAGGCATGTTAAAGTGCAACTATTCTTGGACTTGCTTTTTGATTTTTACAATATCATTTCTTTTATTAGCATAAATTATTACAGGAAGTGTGTTGAGGCATCTTTTAAAGTTTTAATTTTCTCTATTTTGAAAGCTCAAAACTAACAAGTTTTGATGTCTTTCAGCCTAGCAAATATGGATCTTTTTATTTGACCGGAGTGGAAGCCCTAAGTGACTTCTTTCTTTATTTCATAGTTCTGGTAAATACAATGGTATCACTAATACCAGCATAATTTTAAGACGAGAGGTTGTGTTCCCTCCAGCTGCGTGCTTTGATAACAGAATAGCACAACAGCAACAAAAATATGCAAAACTATTGCCTTAATTTCTTTTATGGTAAAGTGTTTCGTTCCTATTCAGCACCAAATACCTGGTTACACATTGTGATTTTTGTCTCATTCCCCAGATTTATTAGTATGAGTTATGAATTGGATATAAATTAGCTTTCTGTGATGCTGCAGAAACTATTCTTATGAAGGTGGTGGAGAAGCTAGCTCAGGTTCTCTGAGTTGTGTCCCTCTTAGTTTTACCACTGAAAAGGAAAGTTTAGATGGTGATCAGAGGCATTATGAAGTACTTGATATAGCCAGTTCTAATTTTTTGTTAGGTGATCCTGTGCTTAGGAATTATGAGATCCAGTGACATTGTACAAAAAGGTTTTTTGAGACAAATCAACTTTTTTAGTGGGCAAGGATTTTCTTTCTTAATCCAATGAAGTTATATGTGTGTGTATAAAATGAATAGACGGATCTGGGAGCAGGAACTATAACTCCAGACAGACCCTCTCCCACCTGAGTGTCCTGCTCTGTCCTACACAGCTATGGTCTCAATCCCTGGTTCTGTGAATCCTTTCTGTACTGTGGGTTTTTTTGGTGATAGCTAAATGGGCTAAGATGGGCTAAGCACTCTTTGTGTACTGTGACCCAACCTCCATAGGAGGGGTAGATAGCTCTCCCAACCTGCTTAGCTTATAGATTCATAGATGTTAGGGTCGGAAGGGACCTCAACAGATCATCGAGTCCGACCCCCTGCATAAGCAGGAAAGAGT
>NW_005842173.1:416104-464194 GCF_000455745.1 Alligator sinensis
CTTAGGAACACTGAGGCAACGAACTCGTTGAGGAGTTCAGCCTTGTCCCCTCTGTCCTTCACTAATTGTTTCTGCCCATTTAGCAGGGGTCCTATTTCTCCCTGGGCCTTCCTTTTACTCCCTATATATCTAAAAAACAATTTCTTGTTGTCTTTTACTTGGGATGCCATCCTCAGCTCCATGGTAGCTTTGGCCCGTCTAACTGCCTCCCTACAAGCACGAGCAGAGGAGGTGTATTCGTCTTTGGTGATCTCTCCCTGTATCCACTTTTTATGTGCTCCCCTTTTGGCCCTTAGGCTGCCCTGGATTTCTCTGGTCAGCCAGGGAAGCCTCCTGGCCCCTTTCCGTCTTTTGCCTCGCTCAGGGATCGTCTTGCTTTGTGCCCAAAGGATCGTTTCCTTAAGGCACAGCCGCCCTTCTTGGGCTCCCATCGCTTCAAAACTCCTACTCTGCAGTGCGTCCTTGACTAATCGCCTGAGTTCATTGAAATCAGCTTTCCTAAAGTCTAGCACTTTCACCCTACTAGTTACCTTACCCACTCGACGTCTTACAGTGAATTCTATTATTAGGTGATCACTGTCCCCCAGATGGCTACCGATCTGTAGGTCCCCTACCATGTCATCCCCTGTTGCCAATACCAGATCCAGTATGGCATTCCCCCTAGTGGGACCGTGTACCTCCTGTGTCAGGTGGAGGTCCTGTACACAGGTTAGAAACCTGCGTGAGCGGTGGGACTTTTATACCCAGGGGTAGATCCAAGGAGAGAGAGGGTGCACTGGGACACTTGCATCCTCCTTTGATTACTTTTCCACCCAAAACTTAAAAGCAACTGCCTGGGAGTGGCAGCAGTATTTTTAGTCATACAGTACTGAGGGAGCCACTTGACTTCATGGGTCATTACAATCCACCTGATCCCGTCTAAACTCTTTATTCCATAGGTGATAACGACCCTCGCTTCTTTTTAATAGTCATGGTGGTCCACCAGTGAAGCTATCCTTGGATTAATCTTAAACTGAATAATACTGGTTTAGGCCCCTGGCATATGAGTAAAGCTTCTAGTTAAAGGTACACCGATATAGTGGTCCATATCGGATCAGCACCGATAAAAGGAAAATTAACATCATCGGCAATCGGCATTTTTGGCTGGCGTAGCCGGTAATGTCACCGATAAATGCTGTGTGCATGCACACAGTCGCAACATGCGCATGGCCAGGAGTGCAGCTCGGCGGTGTGGAGAGCAGCATCCGTCTGGTATGTCTTTGAGGGGGAAGGGATGGAGGGTGTAGATTGAGTCCCCCACAGTGAGGGAGGGAGTGGGGCAGGGGAGGCACTGAATGTGACCCCCCGGGAGTGAGGCAGAGTAGTGGGTGGCTCGTCCAGGGGGTGCGGGAGACTGGGGAGGGGGCGTGGGAGGGGTGGGTGATCCTCTGCTGCTGCATGCACCCCTAAGGGAGGCATGTGCTCCCCTGGATATGTGCACGGGGCGAGGGTGGGCTGCCCACTGTGGGCTCAGGGCCAGGGGCTGTGCTGGCTTTTTCCTGGCGGGGGGGATGGGCCAGGGCTGCATTCAGGGTGGGCAGTGGTGGCACTGGGAAAGGGGGCTGTGGGTTGGCTATCGGAAATTTTGGTGTGGCTATAGCCCACCCTGTATCCACCCCTCTCAGTGCTGCTGCTGCCTGCCCTGGCCCAGTCCCCCTGCTGGGAAGAGATCAGCACAGCCCCTGGCCCCAAGCCGGCAGCGGGCAGCTGGCCCTCACCCCGTGCACAGATCCGGGGGGCACATGCCCCCCATGTCTCCCCTGGGTGTGTGTGCAGTGGCGGGGAGCTGCTCCCTCCTTCTCAGCCCCCTGTGCCCACCCTGGACAAGCCGCCCACAGCTGTACCCCATTCCCAGGGGGGTTGCATTCACTGCCCTGGCTGGGCAGCGCCTGCCCCACTCCCTCCCTCAGCATGGGGGCCTCAATCTGCACCCCACCCCATTCCCTTTCCCTCCACCCACGCCTCTTCCCTCCCCCCCTAGACTTAGAGGCAGGATGCTGCTCTCCAAGCTGTTGGGCTGCATGTCGGCTATTGGTATAGTATTGGCTGATATGGTTAGTAAATAATTGGCTGTTGGCATCAGCCAAAAAATCTTTATCGGTGCACCCCTACTTCAAGTTCATTTTTAACTGGAGAAAAATATGTATTGTTTTATCTGTGATGGTGCACTTCACCATCTGCACTTCCCCTCCTCCCTTGGTACACCCTGGGTCAACCTTTCTGGCAGGCGTGACACAAATTAACCCCACACCTTCCTCCTGTGCCAGTCTGATCCCCTCCCCCTGCCTGATCTGCATTGCTTTCTGTCCTGTCTGCTGCTGTGCTGCCGCCCCAATCCTCTGCATGCCACAGAGGCTGCTCATTCCACCTGCCTTGGTGGTTCAGGCACTGTCCCGTGAGATGTTCGTTTAAACCCCTGCAGTCAGTGAGGGCATAGAAGTGGGTCTCCCTTTTCCTGGGCAAGCGCTCTAGTTGCTAGGCTGTTGTAGAAAGGTGGGCAGCCTCTTCCTCCTGCCCTGGCAGCCACATTTGAAGAGAAAAACAGTGATTGCTTGCATAGTTCTTTCGATGAATCGTAGACAGCATTTTAATCTCAAGGGATGACTGTGAGATCTGCATTTGGCGTAGATGGAGCGGCCTGCCTACAGCTATGACTTTGGCTTGGCATAGGTTTGCCAGCAAAGCTGTGAGCATTGTTCACCTTCGACTGGTGTGGCTGTTGTAGGGGTGTCATGCAGTTTTGATGAGAGCCATGACCATGCGTCCGGTCTGGTTCTGTCTCTTGTGACGCCTTCTCGTCTGCTAGAGGAACTTCTGACATATGAAGCAGCCTAGGTTAGATAAGGCCTTGTTGCCAAAGCCTGGAGAGCAGTGGAAGTTTGGATGTACCCATGTGCTCACTGTTTCTCATTGGGTGGCTCTCGACATCTCCCCACCCAATGTGCAGGGTTTTTGGATCTGTCTGTAGTGCCTGACTCCCTATTGACTTGCAGAGGGAGCCTAGACACCTAAGTGGGTTTTTGATTCTGCTCTGGGGTCTAGGTGCCTAGCATGAGACATTGCAGCACCTAAATGCAGTAGTGCAGTATGGGCCTAAGACTTTTATTTAGGGTTGTTGGTTGTAGCTGTGTTGGTCTAAGGACATGGGCAGACAGTGTTCTTCAGGTAAATGTGAAATATTTTATTAAACGAACGAAATAGTTGGAGAAATTGTTTTTTGCAAGCTTTCAGCCGCAAACACCCCTGTTCAGTAGGAAGAGACTCTCCCTCTGCCTGAAGGAGAGGGTTTGTGTCTTGCAAAGAACAATTTTTCCAACTATTTAGTTAGTCTAATAAAAGATATCCTTTTTACCCAAAGAACCTTGTAAGACCTTTATTGGCATTTTTGCTGAACACTTTGTCACTTTGGGGGACACATCTGCTATGCTTCTTGCATGCATTAGGTAAGTCCTGATGCTTAATTTGCTGTTAAATGACCTGCTAAATAGAGAGAATTAAGATAGTCTTCTCTTCTTTTTTATGTAACCTATAAAAAAGGTCTAGAAGATGTCAGTCAGAACACTTATTTCATATCTGTGTTCATGCTAGAAATGCAGGTCTTGACTACAATACTAAATGCCTGGAAGACTATTGAAATTACTACTTGTCTTACGGAAGTAGGTGCCCAGCTGCCATTTGCACTTTTAGAAACATCCCTCAATGTTGCTGACATTTTTGGGGTGAACGGAGAGGAAAAAGTTGATGAATTCTTCCAAGGACAAAACTTTTGAGGATATTTTTATATCTTAGCAGGAAGCAGAAAAAAGGGTACAATTCCAGGTTGTGTGTGTTGTGTTGTGTTTTGTTTTTTAAAGAACTTAAAAACTTCTTAGATGTACTTTTAAAGGTTGATGGGGTACTGTTCAGTACCCCAGTGCTGAAACTGTTAAACAGATGCTTTAACAGGCTACCGGGTTGCATATTACGCTGTTATGTAAATGATGCGGTCTCACCTTCGCTCTCATTGTTTCCAGGTTGTCCTCATGAGTACCCCTGCGGAGGATGTCCATGATCTTCTTTGCCTGTGTGGTGCGGGTGAGGGACGGACTCCCACTCTCAGCCTCAACGGATTTTCATCTCAGCCAAGACTTTCTAGAATGCAGGAAGAGATTAAAAGCATTATCCTTAATTCTGACACAGTATCCCAGTCGAGGTACAGCAAGAGGACGTGATCTCAGCATACAGTAAGCCATCATTTTTCTTTCGACCTTTACTTTACACAAGTGTTTGCTCTCTTGCCATTAGTTTAATGATAAGCGATCTTGTTTTTCTTTACTTTGTATGATTCAAGAGTACCTAGAACATGCCTATATGTAAAATATGAATGCAAAGGACTGTTTGTATTATCAGTTAGTTACATGCACTTAATTCCCTCCTTGTTATCTTCTTGCATTTGATCTGTATCTCTCCTGCCCTCTCCTGCTATCTTAAGCATCCTAACACACACTTTAAGACTCTTAGACTGGTTGTTAATATAAAAATAACTCTTAACTCTACCTGAATAAGGTAATAAACTAGATTTTAAAATATCCTTCAGTTTTAATTAAGGTTTTGGCATTCTTCTGTAGTCTCCTTAGCCTGGCCTGCAAAACTATACGTGCACATTTATAGTCAAATTGCCCTTCCAACTAAATCATGGGAAGCCACTTTCTTTGGCTTAAGAACCAGCTTGGGCTTGTGTTGACTCTGGGAGTATTTGATGAAAACAAAGCTGCCTTTGTTGGGTCATTGTGTGTAGATATAATGCTCAGATTGGTGAATACCCAAGTCTGAGAAGTAACACTTCAGATATACTAGTCTTGATCACGTATAACAAAATTCCTCTTTCTATTTTTCACCCTGTCAGTCATTATTTCATTTCATACAGTGTCATTTAATTTTTTTCTCTACTTCCTCCAGAGGGAACATGTCTTCTTGGGTCTAACACTCTTAGGTGGTTCTTAAAATCTCAACCCACGGATCTAGATTTTAAACTGCTAACAGTGCTTTTTGAGATCTGTGATTATCCTGTTTCATTTGGCACTTCAGCCATGCGACTCCGACTGAGCACAGCAGGCATATGTTGAGATACATTATTTTTTTTTTTAATAAGTACCAGCCGTCTGTTTTTACGCAACAAATAGATTCTAAAACCCATTTACTATGCTTTCCAGGACCAGCAACGGTATGCCCTGTGGCTCAGGCTTACATAACTGATTTCAAATAGGAGCCTCCCACCTAGGGACCAGAATCAAGAAAAGATGAGGTGCCTAAAGTCTGCTTAAGTCCAAAATTACAATCCCCAGACCCCTGTTCATAATCTGCTTAACACTGGAGGTGCCTATACTTGATGATGCCTCCCTGGAAGTTCCCTAGTGGTCCAGAAATTAGGTTGAGCAAGTACTTAGGTCCCCAGAAAGGCAAAATCCAGTAGGTGTTGGCATACTTTGGAACAAAATCAGGTCTATAAAAATGCAGTCATAGGTGCTTACGTACTAATATGTGGTTGGACAAAAACGTTACGTTAGAGCTCATCTTACTGTGTAGTAGCTTAGTGGTCTACCTGAGCTCTTGCCCGGATGGTGGGAGACCAGTGTTCTGTGCCCTCCTCAGCTAGAAGGGGTACAAATCCCTTTCTATCGCCTCTAAAGAGTTCCTTCAACATGGGTTTATAAGGTAGGCTGGGTGGGGCTACAGTCTGTGGTTCCCTGTTAGTGCTGTGCCACGGTGCAAAAAGCACTGCCAGGATGAAAGGGCACAAGAAGGAGCTTCTATTTTACATGGAAGAGTCCCTGCAATAATAATACTGCTAACCTTGGGTGTATTCCAAGCAGGAGATTTGACCACACCTTCAACTCTCCTATGAAATATGAACTTTCATTTTTACCCAGGAAAACTTGTGCAATCTTTTCTCCTATGCTTGTGCCCGAAAGCTTGCAATTAACTAAACTTCTATTTGCAAAAATCTAGGTGGTCTAATAAAAGACATCGCTTCTACCATGAGTTCCGATTCCTTTTGTAATCTAGGACTTTCCTTTCAAGTGAGTGCCCTCGCTACTGCCCTTCAGGCCATGCTTCCTCTTGCTCACGTACATTTTCAGGCCTCATGATTCTCCAACTCCTTTCTGCAGTGTCCCAGCCTCAAGGGTTGGGGAGGGCTCCTGCCCAGCCCAGCATATAGGCAGGTTCTTAGGACATTATCTTGGGAGGTTTGGGATATAGATTAAAATTCCCTCTGGCTGAGGAGCCCTGGTTTCCCAGTTCTGAGGCAAATCCTACCGCTGGCTACCTATTATGTATTAAGCAGCCGGAGAATGTGGCAGTGATGCTGCCATGCTTTCATAGTTTCAAAAGAAACCAGTGAGCTTGGTTGGTGATTACTTTCAGAAGGGGATCCTTGGCTCTGGATCCTGACTCTGGCTTTACTTTGTGCACCTGAGCTCTACGTAGGGGCAGGATTTCAGACATGACCCTGTGCTTGCTGTTTCCTGTTGACTTCCTACCTTCTTGCTCAGTGTGCTGGCTGTTTTGGCTCCTTCTTCTAAGGCACTCATCTTCTCATCTTTTCCCACTCAGGGTGTAGGGAGCCCGCGTGCCCGACGCTTTGAGTTTGTATTCCATTCTGGGGGCCAGGAGACAGTGTTAGCATTGTGGTGACTAACAGCTATCTAAGTCCTTTTTTTGGATGTAGTCTTCTCTTAGGCACTTAGAGAAGTAGGGCTGGATGGTATCTCCAGATGCCATCTAGTCCAGCCCTCTGCTTGAGGGAGGATTATCCCTATCCAAACCATCTTGTACAGTCTGTAATTTAAACTCTTCCAAAAACTATTATCAACCCTAACCTGCCCCAGGTAGATCAGGGGAACCACAGCAGCCAATATCCTGCTTCTATGAAATCTTGTCAATAAATGCTCATGGGATCCCAGGTAGAGGGCCATGCCCCCTGCTACAGAAGAAGGCAAAAACCTCATAGTCCATACCAATCTGATCGTGGGGAAAGTTACTTCCCGACCATAAATGTTCATTGCACAGGGATCGTGCAAAGGGGGGCAAGAACCTCTAGCCAGGAGTCTCTAGCTTTAGTCCCAGCAGGAGAATTGTCACAGCCCAGTCAAAATCCCAAGACTTGGCTGCAGTCAACACCCAGTGCTTCTGAGGGAGGCTTAAAAGCAGGCTGATACGTAAGACAGTGGAGGAGGCAACTAGCAAAACCTGGAAGCTTGGGAAATGCCCATAGTAAAACATAAGTATAGGTGCACCTAGATCATCCTGAACCAGTGGCTGTCCAACTTCTTGAAGACCTCCTGTGATGGAGAGTCCACAACTTTCCTAGGCATTTTTTCCACTGCCTCACTACTCTAACAGTGAAGATGTTTTTCCCGATATCCAACCTAAACCTACTGTGCTGCGACTTCAAGCCATTGTCCATGTCTTCCTTTCTGCAGTAAGAGAGAGAAGATACTTTTCCTTTTCTTAATGGCAGTTCAGGTATTTGAAGACTGATGTCGTGTCCCTTCTTAAGTGCCTTTTCTGCAAGTTGAACACACCTAGCTCCTTTAGCCTCTCCTCATATGACTTGCTTTCCAAGCTGTTTATTATCTTTGTTGCCCGCCTCTGCATCCTGTCTAATGTCTCCTCATTCTTTTTAAAATGTGGAGCCCAGAACTGCCCACCGTACTCCAGCTGAGGCCTAACCGGTGTAGAGTAGAGAGACACTATCAGCTCCTATGTCTTGCTCCTCAAGCTTTGATTGATGCATCCCAACATCACATTTACCTGTTGTGCAGCTGTATCACAGCGCAGACTCGTATCGAGTCTTTGATCTACCACGATTCCCAGATCTTTCTCCATAGTGCTGCCATACAGCCAGGTATATTACCCATTTTGTATTTGTGGGGGTTTTTTTGTTTGTGGGGTTTTATTTGTGGGGTTATTTGTGGGGTTTCTTCCTGAGGTGTAGTGCCTTGCATTTGTCTGTATTGGCTCCGTCTCAGCTTTCCAATCATAGAACCATAGAAAATGAGGGCTGGAAGGGACCTCAGGAGGTCACATCTAGTTCAACCCTCTGTTCAAAGCAGGACCAGCCCCAACTACATCATCCCAGCCAAGGCTTTGTCTACTGGGTCTTAAAAACCTCCAAGGATGGAGAGTCTACCACCTCTCTGGGTAGCCTGTTCCAGTGCTTTGCTACCCTCTTTGCGAGAGTTTTTTCCCTAAACTGGAAATTTTAAACAGTTTTTCCTAGTCTTTTGGGATCCTGCTTTGTTGTGCTCCCATCCTCCAGCATGTTCACAGTCCTTCCCAGTTTTAGGTCATCTGCAGACTTCCTCAAGAAGCTTTTTATGCCAGCATCTAAACCCATTAATAACCATGTTGAACAGCACTGGGCACAGGACAGACCCCTGTCAGAATCCATTTGAAACCTCTTGACATTGTGACATGGATTGGTTAATAATTTACCCTTTGCAAAGTTACACTTCTGAAACTCTAATTTGGTAGCAGAATTATTCCGATCCTTGCCTCTGGCGTACCATAAGATATGTGCCATAATATGCACAGCTAACGTAATTAGTAAGCTACAAGTCCTGGCGAACAACAAACCTTCCCCTGTCAATTATAAGTAATGTTGCCTTGTAAAACTTGAAAATTGTAGACTTTGAATTCTTAAGATTTGTGGACAAGAAATTAAGAAACCTGTTTTCTAGGAGATTGTTTTTTAGTGTTATGAGGAAAGGATGCGAGAAAAAATGAACCGACTTTATGTTAAGAAAAGTATATATCTTGGGTATTCTGGCAACTCCTAAAAGGAATATTCATTGCTATTTAATTTTTACAACCATAATCTTTGGGCTTTAATTCAGTGCTTTTATCTTAGCTCATATCTGAGCCTGCACTTCTGGTTAGAGTTTGAGCGCTGCGTGCAGGAGTCCCGAACTAAAACTTGTAAGTAGTGGTGGGAGTGGGCGTTGTTGTATGAGTAGAGATTGAATGAATCTGTGTTCACTGAGTGAAAAAAGAGCTACCATTTTAATTAGTCTTCCTCTAGAGCAGATGTTACAAGGCATGAATTAAGATGCTATTTCTAATCTTACAACATTGTCAGCAACACGTTTTAGATTTAATGCTCTTTGTAATGAAGAAGAGCACAAAGTGGTGGTGGGGGCGGGGCATAAATGCTTTGAATGAATGATGAATTGGAAAAGGCTTTTTTTTATTGAAATGGAGACTAGCTCTCTTTACACAGAGCTAGAATTGACACACAAACCAGATGCGCAGTGTTCGTTTGTTTGTTTGCTTTTCCCCCCCTTCCTGGTATGTTTTTCTGACTCGTTTTTGATTCCAGGATCCTGCTACATTTTTGTGACTTATAATGGGTATTTTTCTTTTCAGTTTTCTCTCTTCTGGGGAAGTCGCCTCCATGGTGATCTGTTCCAGCAGTTACTCGACCATCATGGCATTTTGCTTCCTGGAGGAGCTCCAGTGGGAATTTGCTGCTGCCTATGACACTACAAGCATAGGTTTGGCTTCCAGACCATATGCTTTTCTCGAATTTGGTTTGTAGTTTTATTCCCTTGTTAGTCTTTTTCTTTCTAGTAGCAAACTGATTGGTTATAATGAGGATCAATGGTAATGCCTAATCATATACAGTGGCTTTACTTGGATGGAAGGGAGCAGATAGGGAGAAAGCAGAGGGAGCAGAAGGGGAGAAATGACTCTTAATTATGTGAAACCAAATAGATTATTGTTGTGGTGGTACCCAAGAGCCTCAGGTATAGACGAGTGTCATCTTGTGCTTGTTGTAGAAGCACAGATCAAAAAGACTGTCCTTGCCCTGTGCGTTTTATAATTTAAGACAAATCACAACAGAAGGAGACTGAGAGCACAAAACACTGGAAGATGATATAGGAACCTAAGTGCTGCATTGAAACATTTGATCATACAGGATGGGTTTCTCTTTGTGGATGTAAATGCATGGTTGGTTTGGGTGATCCTCACTATTTTGAAAAATCTAGTTCACTTCAATCCCCTTTTTATGAGAGAATCCATACTCTGAGTGGTGAGAGAATGCATTGGTTTTTTGGTAGCATCCAGCTTTGAAATAAGAAAGTTCAGGTCCTGCATCCAACAATAAGTCCCTAGAGAAAAACATGGTGTGTGGAAGTCTTTCTTTATGAGGGAAGTGGCTGCAGGCCACACACTAATTTTGGCATGTTTCTATGCTGAACTTGCATACTTCTGCATTTTTGGCTTGGGGATTTTTTGGCCATTTATTGAGAGAGCAATATGTAGAAGTTCTGGGTTCCTTGCATCTTTTCTGTATTCAGTATCACGTTTTTCCCCGTCTCGTCGTCTTTTCACGTTGTTACGTGCTGGTTAGTCAAATCCAGGAGAATGCATCGTTCTGAATATAGCTTAAGATCTTAACAGCTACTTGGCAGTTATGGATCTCTGCAGCTATTTCACTCTGAATATTTCAGTGCTAAGCTTTTTCTAGTGGTTGTGGCTTGAAATCCTCTGTTTTCATTTGATGCCCTGTTCTCCGTTTCGGAGCAATTGGTTGTAGTTTGTAATCTTCCTGTAGGCTTTCTCAGATGTTTGATGTTCCATAGCAACAGTAGCCAACCTAAATAACATGGTGTCACTCTTTTTATTTGGCTTCCAGCTGAAAGATCACGTCTTTATTTGACTTAAATACAAATTCCCTTTATTCAGTTAGTAGATTACTACATTTCACTAGCGCCAGTATTCAGAGTAACACTAGAACTAATTTTTTTTCAAAAATATTTCGTGTTTAAGAAGTGCAAAAGCCTGAACACTTTAAAGTCAATACTGGGAAAATCAATGGGGCGAGAGAACAATTGGTGATATTCACAATGGGATCAAACCCTGGAGCGATGGGTAACAATTACTGAGGTCTTAGTGAAGTTAGTCACCTTAGTGCATTGGCAATCTGAATCAAATCAGCTGTGAAACCTGCAAAGACAGGTTTGTATGTGAACAGTGTTATAAAAATCTGACTTACCGTGGTGTTGTATTGCACAAGTCTCAGATGTAGGTGTCTGCTGTCTGGAGAAGCTGTGCTACTGCCAGTACTGTTTGAACTGTAGGTCTCTGTGTAGTAAATCTAGTATACCTGGTACTATTAAAAGATGCCTTTATGTTGCATAGAGTAGGTGGGATCTAATTGTGTTCAAAGCTTCAGGACAGTTTGTAGGCTTAATTAAAAGATAGTTAGCATATTTTAAGCATATTAGGTGGTTGATTGGCAGCCAGAACTAAGCTGTATGCATTACAAAGCAAGTAGAAGGCAAGATAGTTGTCTGGAAATGGTGAACAAAACAATGCTAGACCTCTTACTAGTAAGCTTAAACAAAGGGGGAAGACCTTCAGGAATTATACTAATTAACAATCCAATGTTTTAATTTAAGCCTGAGCTAATTAAAGCCTTTTTTACAGACAATATTATTCAAAAAGTGAAATGTCACTTTAACTACACGGGCTGCTCTCAAATGAAGATCAGTTTGGAGAAAATTCAGGAAGAGCTGAAGTTCAGGCCTCCTGTGCTCCTGAAACTGGAGGATATGGAGCTGATGAATGGGCTGACTAATGGTGGGCACACCGAACTCTACATGGGGTCTGGTAAGTGCTGGCACGCAAAATAAGCAATGCAGGTCTCTTGTGAACATCCACTGATGTGGGGGTGGGGGATGTTTGGAGAAAACCTGTGGTCTTCGCTGTACTTGGGAATCCATATAAATACATACATTTGGGGGAAAGGCAAACTTTTTCATCAGTCCTTTGTGTTCTGGCCAATAAATGGTGAAGTCTCCTTCTATTATCCACTTTTAACTATAAATCGGTGTCTATGTGGAAGCTCATTATAATCAGGACTGCCCTGCATTTAAACAAGTTGAAACTTTAATTTTACTTGAGGAAAATGTGTCATTATATCTTTGTGAGAAAAAAAGAGTCAATGCATAATTCCAGGCTAGATTTAATTTAGGTTTAAATTTAATTTAATTTGATTTAATTTAATTTAGGTTTAAGGAAGAAAATTACTCAATAAACGTCTTAAGTACAGGGCAGATATCTCCTGCATCTTGAATTAGTTCACAGCCCTGTACGTTCTCTCTTTCCCAGGAGTTGGGTAAGATAATGCTTTGCATTTTTAAAGCTTCAGTTCATAAAAACCAGAATTGGGATTTTACAGGCTGCTGTAAACAGCTTGTATAAACAACACAAAGTGGTTTAACAAGGTGGTGTCTTCTTGCAAATACTGAGAAATGTTTTCCCCACACTGAGCGTTATCTTACTGTGCATAATTTTTGTAAAAATGGTGCTTTATGTAAGTTGGTTGCTGGATATATCCAAAGTCATTGATGCTTCATTTACTTAATAAAAGAAATTTAAATGCGGTTTAATATTGTAATGAGTATAGGTTGTAGCCGTGTTGGTCTAAGGACACAGGCAGACAAGGTTCTTTGGGTGAATCTGGTATCTTTTATTAGACCAACTCAAATAGCTGGAAAAATTCTTCTTAGTATTTATACCTGAAAGCTTGCTAACAAGAATTTTTCCAGCTATTTGAGTTGGTCTAATAAAAGATATCAGATTTACCCAAACAAACTTGTCTGCTTAATATTGCTGGCAGCCTTTATTCTGCCAATGGCATGGGACGATGAAGTGGATTCTCTTTGTTGGTGTTCCATAAACCATACATTTTATTTCCATTTGCATCAGCTTATTGTTCTTGATGGGCAAGTCAGAACTCAGCCTAACTTGGGTAGTTCAGGTTGACTACACAGCACTAAAAGAAAAATCTTAATTTATAAAATAAGCTTATTTAATTAGCAAGTCATATTTTATAGTTACTTCTCAGAACAATGCTTGGAGGGAAAATACCTCATCTCGTGACTTGTCAGGTCTTGAAATTCTTTGGATCAGTACAAATGCTTTCAGCATCAGTAAATGTTTCCAAGCTGGTCCTGGACCAGTAATAAGAAAAACGTTCAGTACTCGTAATCTCAATATTCTTACTGTATTTATTTGAATACAATCTGAGTGTTTTTCCCCCAGTTGACACGGTGGGGGAAGCCCTGTGTCTTATAATGACATGCAACGAAATCTCACTAAATATGTTGTCTATCATTAAACTGCTGCCAAAAACAGCATGTGCTCAGCAATGGAAACTAGCTATGAAGTTGATTAAACGCAGTCAACGCTGAGCATAATTGTAAAACACATGGCCCACATTGGGCGAACATACTGATGGGGACTTACCACAAGAGTAGGTTTGTGTAGCCTATCTGAATAACACATATGGCAATGCCCGTTGAGTGCAGTCCCCCTTGCCGCCAACTCTTTCACAAGTCATGGTGAGCCACGATGTTCCGTACAGTTCATCCACCATCCCTCTGTTGCTCTTTCTGTCAGCCTGATGCATATTAGTGTGACTCTGCCTTCCATGAGGTGAAGCCAGACTAGGTTGCCCTGCACTACATCTGCATAGACTTTTTTGGAGCATCCCAGGACTTGTAACAAGAACACCTAGGTCCACTCATGGGAGGGGGGCGGTAATTAGCTCATGGATCCTTTGTGGAGGTATCTGAAGTACACGCACATACTGAGCAGTGCTGAGCTACAGCATCACCATAGCTTGAGATGCTGTTAACTTTGGCGGGCCCCAGCCCAATGAACTTTTTAGTAAATCATGAGCTTCTGGCTTTGGACTAACATCATGCATAACATCAGGTGCCAGCGTGCTGCTCAGAAGTACGTTTATGGAGTACCTGTACTAAAACTTGCAGCAGTTTCAAAAAAAAAAAAAAAAAGGTAATATGCATCAATTCTGGATAAACTAAGAGCACAGATACTGTATGCAAATTGCTACAGTCATGTTTAATTTCAAGCTTATTGTTTTCAAAGGTGCTTCTTCCTTCCAAGTGCTCAGGGAGAACAGGGTCTCACAGTAGGGAGAGGGGGAAGGGGCTTCCAGGGAAAGAAGTTGGGGGGAGGCAGAAAGCAAAGGGCTACCTGACCCCCTCCCCACCCAGATTTGTCTTCCCTGCTATAGCAGTGGGAGAGGGACAAATTCAAGACAAACCTCCGATCATTAGGTCCTGTACCTGGAAAATTATAACAAATGGATAAATGTTCCATATAACGAATCTAATTACTGGGGGATTGTCTTGGGGTCGTCTTCTATTTGAGTAAATATGGTAATGGCATTTCTCCAGTTTCCATTTGGCTTTGTGATTGTGGCAGTCTTCAGTAGTCAAACACAGGCACTTATGTATATTGTTCTGCCCTTTGTTTAAGAACAGGTTTCATGTTCAGCTCTGTGCTGTAGCTAGAGTCAGTTTTTCCGGTTTTCATCAGTATGTCTGCCTCTTCTTTGTCCGTTGGCAGTAGCAGCCAAATTGTGCGCTGCTGCTCCAAGTGGTTGGAGCAGTCCTAGAGATGGGACCTTTAGTTTTCTTACTTATGCTATCTACAGGGCAGCTGTACTAAATAGGGCACCCGAACTGTCAATGGTATTTTCTCAAAACTTATAGTATAGACAGAAAAACAAGGACCATTCAAGGCTTTTGCCTCTACTGATGTGGTTTGTTTCTCTCTACACTTGGTAACCGTTATGTCACCAAATCCTTTGGGTCTTTATTTTTAGCATGGAAGGGGTTTGAAAGGTCAGTAAAGTTGCTACAAAGTCAGTATAGTCTAGCCATGTAGTCCTGTCTTCTCTAGCAAGGGTGAGAGGGTTCCTTTTTGCCCCAGCTAAAGAACCATGATTAAATTTAATTTTCAGCAGAAAGTTGCTTAAGATGCTTCTTGGGCCAGTGTGCATGAGGCTGTTGTCTCTCTTCCAAGCTGAATTCCTGTCTCGATGGTGTCTATAGCCGAATGAAGTTCTGGAAGGAAATGGGGCATTGTATTACTAAAATGTGAAATACTGGAAATATTCTCAACTATTTACATCTTAAACAGATATAATATCAGTTGAAAAGCATCTTGCCTTAATTGCTTGGTAAACACACTAATAAATTGTACAGCTTTGTTCTCCCTGTTGAAATTATTATTCTCTGTATGCTCACATGAACAGCTTTGCAAAGCAGTAGTTAGAAGTCCTTATATCTTAGGAGGATGTGATATACTCTCCTCATAAGTGTCTTGCTTATTTTGAAATGCCATAGTTCCCCAATTTTTACATGTAAATGTTGGAGTCTCATTTTGCCCTGCTAATGGTGCTCTCTGTTTCTCTGTATGACTCATTGGTACCCACCTTCGGTGCAATACCTTGATGATGGGGGTCGGAGTCGATGATCTATGGAGGTCCCTTCCGACCCTAACATCTATGAAATAGCTTGGGGTTTGCTGCAAGCATTTATGCCTGTATTTGGTTAAATAGCCCCAGAGAGCTGAGTTGGAAAATCTGTTTTGTTAGGAGATGTTTCCCTGATTTCCTTACTTGCTGAGGGTGGATTTGTAGCAGTGTTTGCATCCTGGAAGAATGCACATGCCACTGATTAAAAATCACAGAATTTTGATCCCCAAGGCCTCTTATGTGCAGTTTCTGTACTTATTTAACTGTCAGCTAGATGGGGGTGTGATTTATTTGACTAAAGTAATCAAATCGATACAACCGCTAGTGTGGGTGCAGTTGTACGGGTGGGTAAAATACTTTCTGCTAGTACAGCTTGATCACTTAGGAAAGTGAAGCATCCCAATGCAGGAGTCAAAACAATTTAGGTATAAAGTGGTTCAGCTTTTGCGCACAAATTCTGCTGAAGGGAATGGACTAATGATCAAAATGGAACGAGTTAATGTGGCACAGACTTACTGTGGGACAGCTGATGTGCTTTAATTGTGTGGGTCTGCGATTAACCTGTGGTAAGTGAAAGCTAGAGTGAGGCAACTGTCCTGTTTTCACCTGGGGTAAGCTGTCCTGGTGGTTTAACTTTGCAATTTACCATGCTGTAGGTGACATGCAATTACCACATGCCTGTTTTTTACAGTAAGTCTCAGCATTGTAAACTTGCTTTTAATAGGATTGTTTGTCCATAATCAAGACTGCAAGTAAAGAAACAATGACAACTATTTGGTGTCGGAGCATAGAGACACTTCAGCTCGACAAACCCCATAAATTTCTAGCCTAGATTCTTCATCTTCTGAAACACACTATTGAGACTTTCATTGTTTCTTATTGGGGACTGGAAAAGCAGTGACATGCTTAGTTCAAGCAGGGAGAATGATTCTTACGTTGCTAACAGTAAATGCCAGTAACGGCAATCGTCAGCTTAAAAGTGAATCCTAGCATCTTGCAACCAAAGGTTATTTAGTATGAAAGAAGGTGAAATAATGATTTGTGCTCAGCAGTCTGTGTTGGAGGTAGGTGTACCATCATTTTTATAATTGGATTGAATCTATCAAGGGTAATATGCAGCTAACAGTATACACAGAGCATCGTGAGAGCAAAACGCATTGGGGCAGCTTATCTAATTAAATGTCATTCAGCGAGCAGCTTGTCCATTACATTTCATTGCACCAGAATAATAAAGAACAGCCAAGTCTCATTTAAAATGATGAGATACCCACATCATTTATTTAATTGGAAACTTGTGTTGCAATAATGTACAATAGCACTACATAATGTGGCTTATTGCTTAATAAGATAAATATAGCTACAAGCTCTGAAAGAAAAGCAAGGAAGGATGTGGGGATGTCAGATGAGTTGATTGCAGAGCGATTTATAAAAGATGCATATCGCTATAGTAAAATAACAGTGCGGCTTGCTTTAGACTCACGATCAAGCAAGGTGTCATTTTTGGACATGATCAGGAGGGGTGATTTTCCTTCTTCAGACTGCCCAACTATTGGAAAAATAAAACAATAGCTTCCGCTGCTTTGCCCCCGGAGTAGTGCTGGAATCCAGTGACAGCTGCTTCACCAAGACTTGACCACATGGAAAATTTTTCAGCTGTATAAAAACCAGTGGAGCCACATGTCTCTCTCTTCTTGGCTCTGGTGTGCATGTAGAGTTGGGGGGAGGTTGAAGTGAGTGCAACGTGGCAGTTTCACAGTTTGGGAACAGCTGGCTACATTTTGATTGGGTCCTGGAGAGCTTCAGACCCTTCTCCCCCTAGATGTTGATGCAGGCAGAAATCCAGGCCCAGTAACTGAGCTGTAAAGTACCTGTTCATAGCACTCTCAATGGTGGCATTCATTCTGGGTCTGAAGGGCATCTTAAATGTCAGCAGATAATATCCTTTAATCCATCATTTTTGGTTGCAAGTGCCAACAGTACTGCTGTGGAAGATTGCAGAGGTCATGAGCTAGGAGTTACAGCTTACTTCTACTGCCACGTATTAAGTTGCCTCTGCCCACGAGAGCCATGAACAAGGAGATCTCTATCCCCTCTGCAGTGCCAAAAGCTTTACTGTGTCTGTCTTGAGTACCATAACACTAACCTACCTCCCATAATTTCTGAGTGCTAATGCTTCTGGCTGTGCTGTTGAGAAGGAAGTGACCCAACTTCAATACTAATATGTGTCATGTTCTGACGTCTTTAGGTGCAGTTTAAAATCAGACTTTAAATAGCAAAATAACAAACGCAGCCACAAATGTTGTCCTTTTGTCCATTAAAAATTGCTCAAAGTTTACTTGAAGCTGCTGCAGAGTTTACAAGTCCCCAGAGAATTCAACAGTCCTAGTGCCAGAGAAACAGGGGGTCTTGCATCAGAACGTAGGTCCTTCTTGCTACAGAGTGCTTGAAGCTTTGAAAGTAGCATAATCACACAGACTATATTTGAATTGGCTGTAAAGGAAGTAATTCAAACTAACTTTTACTATTGTCTGTCTCTTTTTCTTCTCTCTTATCTGAAGTTCCTACTTACAGAATGCAACCGGTGACTGCCATAGGAATACTGTCTCTCGTTCTCAACATAATGTGCGGGGCTCTGAATCTCATTCGAGGAGTTCACCTAGCAGAATATTCTTTTCAGGTATCTTTGGACTGACTTTGACTTGCGGTTGAAATGTGGATGTGGGAAGTAGAGATGGAGAGTTATGCAGGTGCCAGATCATGGTGTGTGCAACAGCCAACTGAGTTGTACTCTTTCCAATGGGTATTTTATTTGTCCACCAAGCTTTTATGTAGGTGACTGAATATACTTCATGCATTAGATCTGGCAGAGTTTGAACATCAGGGTATACTGCAAAATCTTTTTTCCCTTGGTGTAGTAGAAGAGGAGGTTGTGTTTGAAAGGTGAAGGAGAATCTTAATCTTTTTGCCAGCCTGGAGTGATCTTATGTGAACGTAGCACATTTAAAAATGTACTCATTTAAAAAAAAGTGCACGCTTCTTGTTCTGGATGTGTTATTATTACAGATCTGGGGAAAAGCATATCATGGAATTGATCTAAATCACAATGTTTTTTAGAAAAGTTGTAGTTTTACTTTGTGACATAACTTGCTACGTACCTCTCAATTTTGGGCATTTTCTTCAGTGGCTATTGATTTAACATTAGTCTTGACTTCAGATTAACTGATTGTGCCAAAGTGGAGGAAGTACCATGTTTGAAACATAAGGTAGTACCCAGTTAACATTTTAACTGATGCAACTTCTAAATTCTCTTTCTTCCATTCTTTTCCCCCAACAGGAAGACCATGAGGGAATCGGGAATGTAATAGCATTTTTTCTACCTTTTCTAGCCTGCATCTTCCAGGTATGTTAACTTTATATTGTGCTTTGTTTGATATTCTGCGTATTTTGTACAATGCTGTGTCTAATAAAATGTTTTGTTGCTTGAAATCAGTCACTTTAGTGAAGTAATATGAACATTTACATCATCAGTTTGCTGGGTGAGATTCTGCTTTTGGATGTTGAATGCTCATGAATAATACTTGGCTGCTTGGCAGATGCAACGTACAGATAAGGGTTCATGCAGATGTCTTACACAGTGCAACAGTGACAAAGCTCTTCTCAACCCTGTTCTGGGTTTTACATTGCCTTCATTTTATAGGTGGGCCCAAAACTACTTTTGTTGTGAAATACCCCTATACAAATAACTGCTTACAAAGTCAACACTCTGAAAAGCAAGGATAGATTTGCTTAGTGCTATTCCAGTGCTGCTGTATTTTCTCTTTAACTTCTCAAAAAGGCATGGTCATGTGTATTTAAAAACCTTTAGTGTTTAATTTTAGTAAGTTTTAAAGCTCTTTCGCACACATACTGTAACAGTTTTTTAACACTGAGTTCTCGAGATTCAGTAGCACAATCCTTTTGTCAGGGTTTACAGTACTTCACAGTAGGCCTGTGCAAAGCGGCTAGTATTCGGTTCGGATTCGGGGGACAGTGATTCGATTTGGTGATTTGGATCACTGTCCCTAATCGACTCGGCTGAATCAGCCAGGCCTATCCCCCGTAGCCCGGCAATGGCTGCCCTGCCTGCCTCAGATCCCGGCACTTTGAAGAAAAAAAAAGCCTCAACTCAGTGGGTGCTGCCAGGTTGGGGGGCAATCCCCGCTGCCCCCCACTGCCCCATGCTCCGTGGAAGGCTCTGCATGAGTCCACTCCCCTGGCTGTCCTGGTGCTTCCCCACCTGTTGCAGCTCTGGCCCTTTAAGGAAAAAAAGAAAAAACCAAGAAAACCCTGGGACTCGCTGCTCCTGCCAGTGGGGAGATCCACGCTGCCCTGCGCTGTGTGGAGGGCTCTGCACAAGTCCCACAAAGCCCCAAGGCTGCTGCAGGAGTGGAGAGTCCCAGGGCTTTTCTGTTTGTTTTTTTTTTCCTTAAAGGGCCAGAGCTGTGGCAGGTGGGGCAGGCATGGGGGAGCATGGAGGGGGGTGTTGAGGGGCTCGTGCAGAGCCCCCCACACTGTCGGGGGGCAGCAGGGATCACGCCCCACTTGGCAGCACCTGGTGAGCACTGGAGCTTTTCTTTAAAGGGTTGGGAGCTGCGGCAGTCCTCCACCCCCCTGCCTGCCCCTAGTGCTTACCAGCTCAGAGTCAGCTGCAGCTTCCTGCTGCAGCCACCAGGGACTGTCTGAATCATCGAAGCTCTCCGAATCTTTTGTGAAGATTCGGACCTTTTAATTGGTCCCCTGATTTGATTTGGAGATTGTCACCGAATTGGGCTGTATCTCCTCCGAATCAAATCACCTCCCGAAGCTTCACATAGCCCTACTTCACAGTAATCATCGCACAAAAAAGCCAGAAATTCCTAAGTTTTTTTTCCAATCCTGCCATGGATTCAGCATGGCATTTAATACATCCCTAAATTGCGCAGCCTGCCTGTACATCTGTGGAGTGTTGAGGCACATCGGCTTGCTCTGCAAAATAACTTGTTAGATGCAGAATGTTGGTCATTGCTCTTATGTTGGGATTCCCTTTTCCTCTCCTGCCGATGAATAATCCCGTGGCCAACTATGAAGGTCTTTCCATATTTTTAGACCTCTTGGATATTGTGATGGTCTTATGGTCCTCAAGGAAAAGGCACTGCTAAAGCAAAAGGTGTAACTTGCATTAAGTGATAAACCAGTGTAACTTGCCCTGATGCTCCATTTCTGCACACCCACCAAAGGTTGCCGTGGTTTGATAGTCTCTCTGGACCATTCTGGCATTAGCTGGCACAGTTTCGACTGATTTGATTAGCTCTCACAGACTTTGGTGTTGCCTATTGCCGCTGTACTTTTATCTAGAAATGGGTCTGGGGGATGGTGGGGGTAGAGGTTGCTCTCGTTTTCCAGGCTGCTATGCGATGAACTTGGTCTGGTATATAACCGTTTCCCCAACAGTTTTTGTACCCTTCTTCTTTCATTAAAGTAGGGATCAAGTTTTTTTTAATTAATTCAAACGGAAGCTACTATATCTAAATTAAAACTAGCCCCCTTCCTTTCTCTGTGATTTTTTAAAAAAAAACGGAGGTTTCTTTTGTGCAGGATGGTGGAAAAACAAGGATTCACACTTTGCATTCCCTAGAGGTTTGGCACATTCAGTTTCTGAAATACTCTCTTGGTTTTCTTTTTTACTTGCACTAAGACTTTAATGCTCATGTCTCCAACAAGCCAAAGTACAAATAAATGCCAGCCCCCACCTCCTCCCCACGCAAATATAAGTGAAAGTAAAATAAGATAGTTGCAGGCCTGATACAGCGGAACTAATGCTGTAAAGTGGCAAACAGCTTAGCATGGTGAGTGAGTCTTTCCCAGAAAGCTGGAAGTAGCCAAAATCCTGGTTATAGGGTTGTGTGGCATCACTCGTTCAAACTCAAGCATAGATTAAAAAAAGAAAACTGTTTCAAAGTATCATGATTGGCATGATATTGTACTTGTAATTCCAAGTGTGTTACACTTGCAAACCTCTCTAAAAGAAGGCACTGACAAAAATTATAGGATTATTTTCTGTGGTATCTTGGTACAGTGCCGTATGGTATGAATAACTAGAAAGCTGTTGTTTGCTGTGTTACAGTGCCATGGGCAAATGCTTATTAAAATGCAGTGTGATAGCTCAGATTTTTTTTTTGTCTAGGCACTATTTCAGAAACAGAGCAAAAAAGTCACTTCAGGATTAAAAAGGGGTACTCCAGGATTACACCTTTGGTGCATCTCATGACTTCTAGCTCACCTTCATTCTGCAATACAGTTCAGCAAGAGAGTATTTCAGAATCCTTTTAAATTCATTGGATTGTTTTCCCTGCCCACAAAAGGAAGATGCAGCTTAAGTGAAGCCACTCCGCACTTGGGTATATAGGTAACATGCTTGCAATATGCATCCCCTTCTGGTAGCTAAACCCCAGAGGTTTGAGGCTGCTACTGCCCTGAGGTAAGACTGGCTTGAATCTTCTCAGCTCATGCAGTCAAGTCTCTTATGCTTTTAGATCCAGAGGTCTTAGGCTCCGATCCTACAGTTGCTGACTTTCTCAGGAGTATTGTCTTTTGCAGGCATATGAGAGAGAAAAATGTAGCTTCTTTTGGGCTGGTGTTTCACATCCAACTATCATTTGGTGGAGATAGAGATCTGTTCCTAAAACTTGAGTGCGTGTCAACTGGACCTGTTGGCAGACTAGATCTGCTCCATCTCTCCCCTCCCCTCCCTTCTCACCTGAGATAGGGAAGTGCAAGCAAACTTTATTTTGGCCTGTTTACCATCTTAGGCCGCGGTCATACAGCTTCATGGAGTGATTAGACATAAAATACACTCGAATGAGTAGTGCTGCCTACAAAGTCAGCCCTGTTTGTATCATCGATGTGATGCAAACCTGGGACTTTCAGTGTTAACGCTCGAGTGACTACTGCTCAAGTTAAACAGCCCTTGTAGCCTGTTACCTTGTGTCATTAGACACTATCGGGAAATGCTTAAAATATATTGAAGTACTGGGTGACCCCTGCCTTGGGAGTTTCAGAGAACCCTCACTCTGAAACCCCTCGTTAATAGAAATGACATTATCTGGCTTGAAGTGAATTCTGTTCTGGTAATACCTTGTTTAGCCCTGGAGCCCTGACTAGGTACAACAGAAGTAAGAGTAAATATGTCTGCCTGCCATTGAGCATCAACCTTGACCTATAAAGATTACACCTAGATGTCAAAAGGTAGTTTAGTTTCATGCTCAGTGAATCCATGCTGCTCCTTTTTTGAGCCAACAAGAATACTGTTGCATTGGTGGATTCCTTTCATTGTAGATTATTCAGCAACATCAACATTTAGGCCACCCACCCCCTTCCGACAGTGTAACCGATAAGACTCGGAGGAAGCTTTCACCTTCTTGACACCCAGACATATGTGCTGATAATTCATGCGATCTGTGTGTATGTATCATCAATTGGATGCTAACATGACTTCTTTTGTGCTGTTCTAGTGTTACTTGTACCTGTTCTACAGTTCAGCAAGGAAGATGAAGGTGTTTGTACTGGTTTTCTCCATTTGTCTATGCAATATGTACTTGTATGGATTAAGGAACATCTGGCAAATACTCTTCCACATAGGAGTGGCCTCTCTTTCTTCATATCAGATCCTGACAAGGCAACTGGTGGAGAAACAGCCTGATCCTGGAGTATGAAAACAAACCGGGGATTTGTTACTTGCTTTTTAAGAACTCTTTTTGTATTTACTCACACTGGCCAAAACCAACTTGGACTTTCTTAAAGATCTGCAACAATGGTTGTCCCAAGGGATTTTGAAACAGCTTGGAAAAATATGTGGAGGGATTTAATTGCTTTTCATAACCATATATTGTAATTGTACATTGTAGGTCAGGGATGCCAATCTCATCTGGTCTGCCGGCTGGATGAGGGATGTGGGACTGGTCTGCAGGATGGCTCAGACCCGTGGACCGGCCCGGCCCGTCTGCTGGAGCCAGCATCCAGGGCTTATCCAGCAGGGCTAGCTCATCCAGCACATGTCTTGAGCCAGCCCTGCGTGTTGCATGCGGTGTGTGCTGGTACTTGTGCACGGAGCTGGCATGGGGCTCATTGCATGAGCTGCCCATGCTGGACCTACCCCGTGTACTGGCTCTGGTTGTAAGTGGTTATTAGTTCTTAGTGCCATGAGGGATCTTTATTACTCAGTCTTTGTTGTGTTCCTTAACCAACATCATCTAGTCCTTGTCCTTCCCCCCCCCCCCAATTCATCTCATTTGCTTTGTAACCATTTAGTATTTTAATGTGCAAACGCAGCAATTTGCCTCTGGACGATATAAAGATGGATGTTAAAGTCATGACGGACTAAATGGTGGATAATAACGGTTGTAGAGCTCTTCATATGTAGAGCTCAAGGCGCTTAACAAAAATGAGCTGAGGAAGAGTTAGGTTAGTCGGTAACTGCTTTGGGGGGAAAATGACTTCTAGTGAATAACTGTCTTAAAAGTGAGCTAGAACGGTTGGGCTCAGAAAGGAAGAAAAACACCTTGGCCCTTACTCAAAATCAGAACGGGCAATGTCCTGTGGTTAAGCTGGATGTCTTGAGGTTTAGTAGGTGTGCACTCATTGGGCAATTGCAGATCAGCTTGAAGCTGTATAAAATGATCCAAGCAGATGTAATCAAACTTTCGGCCTGAGTAGCCTTTTATTTTCCTGGTGGAGGTCATGGTGGCGGATAGGGCAGTTGTACGTCTGTCTGGTCTACAGAGACAAAAGCTTATTTGGGACAATCTGATGGCTGCTTCACCTATTAAAAGTATATGGTTTGTGACTAGAAAGCAGTTCCCCATAATGGAGAGCAAGAGCAGGTTCTCTATTTTACAGACCCCTTTGGCTACTAGTACTGCAGCTCTCATGCTTAGGCAAATTTATGAGCATGCATTTTTGAATATAGTCATTAAAAGCTGACTTTCTCAACCCCTGCTGCACTGAATATGCATATATTTAATGTGTTGAAGTATATAGTAACATTTAAAACTTCTCTTAAACCTTTTTAAATATTTTATTCCGTCTGTTTAAAGAATAGATAACAGTTTTGGTGCAGCTATCCTTGGAGAGTTAGGGAAGAATCACCATATTGGGACATTTTAAAGGAAACGCCAGGTGTAATATTTTGGAGGTACTTTATTAGATCTTTTTTGTTAGTGTGTTTTATGGTGGGGCCCTCTATTTTATAGAATGAAAAAATTGCCAAGAATTTTGTCTTTAATTTACAAAGTCTCTATTTCTAGTAGTTGCAGAAAAAAGAAATTGTTGGGGAGCTGTCGTTTTGAATCTGTTGGCAGTCTGAAATAAGCTGCCCGATGAATTAATTTTCCCCTTCATCTCGGTGGGTCTATTTTGAAGCCTTAAAATATGTAAAAGCCCATGTCAACTTTCATCAGAATTAACTTTCTGCTCTAGTAGTCAGTGGAACATGCAGCTACTATTCAAATCGCACCTGAAATGCAAAAAGCAGGAAAAATCTTCTGCTTCCTTCTGACAACCTCTGTGGCACAACTGTGTGGTAGAATGAGGCAGTTATGGCTCAAGTGTCTGAATATTGCACTGACGTCTGCTTTTCCCCCTCAACGTGTGATTCATGCATTCTTCTCCGTTGTCCTGGGGGGGCAGGGGTCACAGCCTGGCCTGGCTCACCATGCCACCAAATTTCCCGTGCCACCAAACTTTGTGACTTGCGAGGATCCCCGCGGGCCAGATGTGATGGCTCCGCAGGCTGCATTTGGCTCATGGATCAGAGGTTGCGCACCCATGGGTTAGACTAGAGTGAACCTAGGTTATTACTGACTTTATATGAGGAAATGTGCAGGTAAAATGAGTGGGGGGAATGGAGAAAACTCATTGTGTTTGAATAGGTCCAGTGTCCCAAAGACAATCGTGTTGTTTTGGTTGGTGGTGGTTGGTTATTTTTGCGCCAACAGGGTTTTGCAGGATTTTTCTAAATTCTCCTTCTAGATGTGCATTGGACCTTTTGGCACCCTTAATCAGGTAACAGCCTACTCTTTTCAATGGGGAAGGTCATACCTACAGGAAAAGGGCTAGGAGCTTCATTTGTAAATGGGAAAATAGTTATTAAAAAGAAATCGTAACAGGATTCCCTCCTCCCCCCCATTTCCCCCATCTTCCATGGACCATGATTCGGGTGGGGATTTACTTGTCTCTAAAAGATGCGTCAAGTACAGGTTTTTTGCCTGGACTTGGGCACCTGGAGCTCTTACAGTTAGGGCCAGTGCCTAGGGATACACTATGAAGCAAGGGGAGCAGGCTGCTGGGGTAGGTTGTGTAATGTCTGAACTGGAATTGCCAAAGCCTGGATTCCACAATCTGCTGCTGCAGAGGCTTAAAGCGTGTCATTGGGTTGCCGTAGAGGGTTCCCCTGACATGAGATCCTTTAGGAAAAGAAAAAAAAAGCTCATTAGTACAAAATTCTGCCTTCCTTAACGTAATTGTCTTGAGATTAGATGCAAGGTGAGACTGGTATAGTGATTGAACACTGCTCTGGTTGGGATTACCAATCTTAATTGCTTTGTCCTTGCTCTTTTTAAGGGGGATTTTTGTTCTATAACGTGGGTAAGTCTGGCTGCAAAACCCATGTGAGGCCATGTGCACTGAATACACGTGTTCACTTCTAAGCATTTTTACTTGCTTGGATTTTGATTCAGAGATTAAGGAGTGATCTAGTTCAACATTGCACATCCTAATTCTTTTTTTCTTCTTTCTTTAAGATTTATAGCTTTTGTACTTCCTTTCAGGAAGGCGGGGAAAAAATGTTGTTCACCCTGATTTTGAGCCCTTCAAGACTTAATAAAAGGAACGTCTTGCCATTTGAGTCCCCGTAGTGTGGGTCAGAGTGTCGGATTACGTGCACCTCAAATGAGATCTTTAAAAGGGAATTGGTGTCTTTCTCAGAACCTTTGACCATTTAAAACAGCTCAACTCTCTCTCCACTTAACTCTGTCAATTTTGAGATTAAGTCCTTGGAAAATCCATTGTTCGTCTTGGAGTGTAGCGCAAGAAAATTGCTAAGAACAAACATCGTTGGTTACCCATTTTATGAAACCGTTAAAATTGGCATTTTACCTCCTATCTTTGTTATATTGGTTTAACCCAAAGATCTGTTTAAAACTTCCTGAAAGGCTGTCTGGTACCTTTTTAAAAAAAATTGCACTGTAATAACGATTGAACTGGTGTAAATGTATGTAAAGTCATTTTTTTGCATGTGTAAATATGTATATAGTTATCTAATATGGTTAGTGAAACAATAAATGGCTTTTTTTAAATAATGGCTGTGTTCCTTTATCATTTCAGAAGCTGCTGAAATCCATCAGAAATAGGGGAGTTAAGCCAGGGCTGCCCAACTTGTGTCCAGCTTCACACTGCAAAGGCTGCATGCTGTGCCTCGTGCCCTCCCCATCTCCCAGCACTGTAGTGCTGCCGCATCATGTTTCTCCCCACCACCACTGCACTGCACTGACGCTGTCAGGTCCCCTGTGTGCTGCGCTGGGGGGGTCCCTGCATTTCCATGGGCCCCCAAGCTGCCGAACCTCAGCTCTGGGCCATGCTGTCCTGCCCCTTTGGGCATGGGTCAGGAAGCAGGAGGAGGGAGGGGGAGGCTAGTGATTCTAGTGATAGCAGCTGGAGAGCAACAGCGATGCTCATACTGGGAGCTTGGGAGCCTCAGTTTACCCCTTGGGGGACAGATATGGCTAGTGGGCCACCAATTGGACAGCCCCGAGTTAAGCTATTAATCACTACCTAACCACACGTGCATTACAGTCTTGTAACACAAACAGTGACTGGCCCAGAACATTTGGAAAATAAGCTCGATTTGTCTCTTTGCTAAATTGAAGCTGTTTCACTTGTCACTCTGAGCTGTTACATTTGTTCTGCGTATTGTCATACAGTGAACTGAATGTGAAGATGGTGGATGCTGTCATTGAACATGGAGATCCCCATTAATACAGCCACTGAAAACGACTGGACGAAGCACTAAGGTAGTATGTTTGAACTCACAGCTTAGCCAGCCTATGAAAACAGATTGGAGCTGTATTAATGCTAGAGGCCAATTTGTTTTTTAACCAAAGTCGCTGGATTTTTCCTTCTTGGATTTTGATTCAGAGATCAAGGAGTGATCTAGCCTGTGGTATTTTATTATGCAAAGGGCATGTAGAGGAGAGGAGATTTTTTTTTTTCTAGGTTTCATTAAATATGTGTAGGGGTCTACTTTAAATTGTGGTTTGCAGAATTTGTGGAAACTGCAAAATCGGGGATTGTCCATGAAAGCAGCAACAACAAAGAATTTAATAAAAAATAAAATGCTGGCTCCCCAGTGGGAGCCAGGGGTCCTTGCTGCTGCTGTTGCCCAGCTCTGCAGCCTGCCTGAGAGGAGAAGGCACTGGCTGGCAAGGCATTATGAAGGGAGGTAAAAAAGATGGCCACTATCCCCTCATCGTTCTCCCTCCCCGCCCCCGGGGCTTCTCAGCCAATCGGTGCCAAGGGGTGGGGCTGCCGGGGCACATCTGTGAAATGTCCATAGAGTTTGCTCTTTATGCCATGACCAACCCGTGAAAATTGGTACGTCTAAACGTGGTTTAAGTAGACCCCCTAAATATATGCCCTGGAAGCACAACCCATGTAACAGATTTAGAGGTAGGATGCAATTCGGACTCCTCGACTTATTTACACAGCTGTCCAAGTGGTTCGAGGTTTAGTGTGATCATGTTCAGCTTTTCTTCCTACACTTCTCCCCTTCATTTCATTCTCAAGCAAATTACCATATTCTCTCATGTACAACATGCCCTGGGGTAAGATGTACACCTTGTTTTTGAAAGGCAGAATGAAGGAAAAAGCTTTTTCCTTGTAGCAGCAGCTGGGGTCCTGGGCCTGCACATTGTTCTGCTTGTGGATCGCATGCAGAAGCGGAAGGGGCAAAAAATATTGTTACCATATTCTCCCACTTATAATGTCCCCCCCCTCACCCCCGCCATTTCCAACAATTGGTTTTGGGGAAACGCATGTTAGAAAATACAGCATGTCAACCTAGATTTTGCTACATGCAACTGGTCAAATCAAGTGATGGGTAAGAATGTAGGTCTCTTTCAGTCTTGTACCCACTTGCCAATATGTAAGTATATATGCTCCAAACTCTGAGGCATGTTGTTCGCTAGGGGAAAAAATGGTAGGTTTTATATTTACTGTATTAGAAACCTGCCCTTTTCCGACTAGATGCGACTCAAGGTGACGTATAGGCTGAAGAGGACAGGTTGCAACAATTCCAACTCCCCCTCACTTCATTTTTATTTGGGAATATGCTGCAGCCAAATGGTACTTGAAAGGTCAAAGTCCATGGTGCCAGGGGTATGAACTAGTGGTGCCAAGAAGGGTGTACCTATTTCAAATATAAGGTTTAAACTATTGCGCCTTTTGAAAGAGATGGAGTCAAGGGAAGCGTTTCTGCTATCAAGGGATTTCAATGCAGCAAAAGAGAGGTAATACCTAGAGTGATGGGGTGTGAGAACATTATTCTCTTGTACTGCCCTGCACTTAAATCTCTCTCCCTTATATTTTGTAATGAAACAACTGCTTGAAGGATGATTCTTCTTGAGCTGCTAAATGGAAAAGAACAGCCGCTTTACCCTTTTTCTGAAGCGAGTTGAGCAAGGAATTATGGTGCCGTTTTTCTTTTGAAGGTGCTGATAAAAGAAGGCAGGAGGATCAGAGACTCTGCTAAAGGAGGACAGTTCCTAAGGCGATAGAAGTGTGAAGTTTCTCTAAATGGGGCAGCTCAACCTGTTCACAGATGCCTGCTTTGAATGTGACCTAATTGCATATAGATCGTTGTTTGGGAAAATATTGGTCACTAGGAAAAATAGTCTTGAACTCCTTAGTGCTTTCTATGCTCTTGATGTGGGTTTGTGCATTTTGCTAGGAAGGAAAAACTGCCTTTAACAAACCAACACCACAGTGACATGCAGAATAGTTAAGGATCACACAGCCTATTTAATCCCCAAACTTTTTTGTTGTTTAAAAAAAAAAAATAAAAAAATTTGTTCATGGTAATTACGGTATCTGACATGGCTGGCGTAGGGGATAAATTGATGCCACATGTGGACTGGACCAGTGGTGCTCAACCTTTTGGCCCCGTGGGCCAGATGAGTGGCACAGGGCCTGTTTGTGGGCCCAATTGGAGCCTGGCACTGCTTCCACCCTTCTCCCATGTGCTGAGATTGGGTCCTGGAGGTCTGACACTGTCCCCTCCTGGCCACCACACCCGGTGCTGCCTCTTCTGGCCCTGCATGCTGGGATTGTGCGCTGAATCCAGCGTGCAGGGCCTGGAGATCCTGGTGGGTCAGAGATTTGGCAGCAGGGGAGTGATGTCACTGCTGCCCAACTACCAAGTCTCTGAACCCGTGGGGAGCCCCACAGGCCAGATGATAGGGCCACAGGCTGGACCTGGTCTGCAGGCCAGAGATTGATTTCACCCACGGACTACATCATAAATTTTTAATGGCTACTTTCTGCAGTGCTGTCTGATGGCTTTTTAATTTAGTTCAGCAAAAACTCCTAAGGAAGCTAGAGAAGTTGACTCTAATTAAATAGCATTGATAGCAAAGCAGCTGTGCTAGCAAAGTGACCCCCTGCCCCCCAAAATAAGTCAGATTTTGAAAAAAGGTGCCCAGGATCCGTAGCTTGTTGAAATCATGAATACACACCTTGTGCAAGGTTTTTGTCTATTATTAGATTTGACTTTTGTAGGAAGGGAAGGCTGTTCCTATGCAATGCTGGTGAAAACCTTGAATTCACTGGAGTTTTCAGTTGAAAAATATGAACTTTGGAAGTCTCACCTACACTTGTCCCAGTGTTTTCAGATCTCATTCTCACACTGCAAAGCACCCCCTCCCCCCCTTTTTTTAAGAAGCTGCATCCCATTATTTTTATATGCATATGTATACATGTATATATGTGTATAGAGACTCATGCTTTGAGGAACGCTAATTCGGAATATTTGAAACGGCCGTCTTAAAAAAAAATAGTGAAAATTCCTTGATTTCTGCTCCTACTAATACTATAAACTAATCAGAAGAGAGGACCTGATCTAATTCCCTTTAGTGGAATAAATGGTATTTTATACAAGAGGAGGTAAGGAGCAGGAAAGAAAGAAGGGTTGGAATAATGGTTATTAAAATGTAAAGCAGAAGTCAGCATACCATGGTGCAAGCCTATGGAGTGCTGCTGAGATAATTTATTTCCCCGTATAATGAAAGAATATAACATATGAAATCTTTTATTTCAAGGGCTTTAGTAGGGAACAATGAAAGGCCATTATGCAAAACGTTCAGCCATGAAATGCATGCATTAAGATGAACCAAAGCAATCGCAAGGTCCCATCCCTTGAGATGCTGAGTGCCCATAGCTCCCACTGGTGTGATGAAAAATCAGTGTGTATTGGTGTGGGGAAGGTGCGGTCTCTTGCAGGATCAGATCCAAGCAATCCGTGTTTCCTAAATTGCCAAGGGGTGAGGGGAAACGTCTGGCTGTGCGTCTTGCACAGTGATGGGAATAGGACACTCTTCATGGCTTCCAGAAATGTCCCATCCCAGCACTTGGTGGCTCCTATCCCTGGGCCTTTGTGCCACGTGGCAGTGGGTCTCCACCTTTTTTAGACATGAGGCATCCCTGGATAGACCTGCAGCACCCCTTGGAAAATGCCAGCTCTTAGCTTTCATTTTTTGTGACCGCAGAGAAAAATAATAGAGCAGTGTTGCTGATGCGAAGAGCTCAGAAAGACCAACGCTATGAGTTTCTGTCAGGGTTTATCTTGTGAATCATTTTTGCATACCTAACAGTGCTAACATGGTGTGGCACCAGATGGCACCCTTGAAAGGACCTCAAGGTACTCCAGGATGTTGTGGCACCCTGGTTGATCATCATGGCCATATGGAGTCCCAGTGATGGCTCCAAACAGGGGGTTAGGGGTAGGAAAAGGAGTTTTTGTGCATGCAACTTATTGTGGGTAAAGGCCCTAAATTGTGCAGTAAGGAGTGGGCTTGTTACAGACCTTAGGGAAGCTTTCCTACTGCTAACTGCAGTCAGCACTGCTGGCAACGGTGCTTCAGAGGGGCATCTGTCAGGCAGTGCAAACCCATCCCCAAAGGTGTACGTGGGCCATTCTGCAGTGGCGCATGCACCATCAGTGGCTGAACCAGCGGTGGTCCCTGCTATTTTTGTGCCCCCTTATAATTTGGTGTCTCAGGATGGTGTCCTGCTCACCCTCCCTGCCTTAGTTACACTGGTGCTCATCTCTGCCCCAAACTTTTCAACTATTCAAATCTTTCCAACTATTTAGTTGGTCTAATAAAAGATATTGGATTTACCCAAAGTACCTTGTCTGCCTATGTCCTTAAACTAACCTGGTTATAACCTACACCCCTCAAAATTTTCAAACTTTTCAAACTTTCCTGAGACATTTCCTTTAGTCCATCCCCCCATCTTGCTGGCCTGGTGTAGGACCTTGCATCTTGTGACAGCGCAGAGCAATGTGACATGCTGGTGTGGCAGAAAGAGGAGCATCTTGTTCATTGGGACTTGCAGGATGACTAAGGGAAGGCAGATTGTGACTGAAGTACCCAAGTGACTATGAGCCAGGATCCCATTTCTTGATGTGGTTTTGGTGCTAGGGACCAGATTTTTAGAGGGGATCTTTGGTGCTTGAAGGTGTGGATAGGCATCGCGTGGCAATTCCAAACTTGTCATAAGCAAGTAGGTCCCTCAGGGCAGTCAGGCCCTGACCCTGCTTAGCTGGTGAAAATCCCACTATGCACTCATGTAGACAGCTGAAAAATGTCTCTGAGAAGCCACGCACCCACTGAACACCCTCAGAAATATGGGTCTTTGGGTCCTCTTCAAACTCTCCCCAGTGCAGCAACCTCCCATATAGGAACTCAACTGTGTTTTTGATATCTCATTTCCAGATATTTCTCATCTAAGAAAGCTGGGGGGACCGGAAACAGCATCCCCAGCCGGCCCAGCAGGGTCAAAGCAGCCGGACGATCTGGAGGAGGAGGTTTGGTGGCTCCCTCGGAAAGGGAGTGTAAAGGGAACACTGGGCCAGCGAGGGCCCAAGGAGTCACTGATGGACCCGGCGTGGACCAAAGCTGGTAGCCACAGCGACTGGGACATCGGTGAATGCAACAAGGATGTGGGACCCTGACCCGAATAACTGCCAGCAGGTACCGAACTTGGAAGCGGGGCGGGGGGTCAATGACGCATCAAGGGATGCGGGAGCCCAGGTAGAGCCCAGCTCCGCGTAAGCCAAAGCGCAAAGAGGGGCCATGGAGAGCGCTTGGTATTTGCTTCACCAGTGGCCAATAACTGCAGCCCCAAGGAAACGAGTGCCGGGGTGGGGCCTGAGCCTTGGCCCTGGCAGGAAACACCATGGTTGGCGTTAGGCGGGGTGTAGGGCAAGTAAGGCCCCAAGAAGAGACAGTTGCGAGGACTGCCAAGGGAAAGTACCAGGAGGGCAGGACCAGACATCGTCCTCCCAATTGGAAACTCCTTATCATCAAAGACGCGGCAGGCGAGACCCCTGGGGATCTGACCCAAGGCCACTCCCAGTAGTCTGGCCGTGCAGCCCAAGAAGCCACGGCGAGGTTCGTGAAGAACCCAAACGTGTGATGTTTGGGAGAGGCACGGGAGATTACACCAAACAAACAAACAAACAAACTTTTTGTCACACTGCAACGTGGCCATGACAGTAGGTAATAATAAATTCTGCTTTCTTGTGATGGACTTCTTTTTGTTTTATGGCAGGAAAGTCGGGCAGTTGGAGGGGCCCACACTCACCTGCTGCCCTGGGCAGGCATCCCAGGGCCTGAGGGGTCCAGTCCTGCATGCCCCAGGAATTCCTGTGCAGGATTGAGCCAGGCTGGATTTCCCCGCTGCCAAATATGTGCCCCTGGCAACCTCTGGGGCACGTCTCCAAAAGTGGAGAAAGCTTGGTATGCTATGGTGTAGTCCCAAGGCTAGGACTGCCAATCAGCTGGTCCTTGAAGGTGTGAATAGGCAGTTTCAAAATTTCAGCCAATTGGTGCTCCCCAGCCCGGGGACCACACCCGAGCATCCTGCTTCCAGGGATGTGCCCCCAGGATCTCCAGGGTGCGTCTCTGGAAGTGGGGAACGCTCGGGTTCCCTGTTTGCAGAGAGACACCCCCTGCAATCACTGCGACCCCCAGAGATTGCCGGGGGTGTGTTTCCTATTGTGCCTCAAGATTAATGGGCAGGGCAGTGGGTGACCGTGTTTTGCCCAGTGAAGCAGATCAGCTGTGTGGGGATGTGTCCCAAAGCAGCTGATCCGCTCTGCTGCACGGCATCTCTTTCTAACCTGACAGGCTCCACTGTGTTGAGCGCCCTGTTCATTCTACGGATGGTTCTGCTAAGATCAAAGAAGCATTTTTAATATTACAGATTGCCTCCATTTTTAACTGGGATTTTCCCATATCTAAATTACACCTTTCTCCTGGGATAGAGATGGCCAGCTTGAAGAGAGTTCTCAAAATACCCTGTCCTGGTTGCCTCTGCTTACCTGCAGATCTCTATTACAACCGCTAGAGGACACTAATATATAAGCTAACACTGGGCTTCAGCCAAGGGGGATTTGCTGACACGGCCAGTCAGCAATTTATCTCTCTCTCTCTTTTTTTTCATTTGCTAACATGAGCTATAAGATTTCTGTGATAGATTTTGTTTTGGGGTTTGCAAAGGCAGCTAAAACAGCTGGAGACCATAAGAGGATCAGTCCAGGAAGAAAAGGGCGCTTACCCTGCTATGCTGAGCCTGTGTGTCGAAACCAAAATAACTGTGGCATCTTTTCCTTCCGGTTTTCTCTTGGATGAACAGAGCAGGGGTTTTAGTGCAGGGCTGTGCTAACTATCGACACTGGCTTCTGATGCTCCCATTTGGAGACTTTAAGGTGCTCAAATGAAAGCCCCTAGGGATGAACTCTTGCTTCACTGACATCAGTGCAAGGCAGTGTCACCTGCTGGACCTGCAAAGTATTAATTCCTAGTTATAAAAGTTCATAATGATGGACTAGCTGGAAGAGAATAAGTCCAAGCAGTTCTATTTCTAATGTTTCCCAGGTTTATAGCCTAATTCTTCTCCCCCTGAAGTTAGAGGCTGATTTTTAAGCTATCTCTGTTGTAGCCAGGAAGGCGGTCCTGCTAGTTTTCATCTAGTTTTCTTGGGTAATAGGAGGAGCAGAGTTGAGGCAGCGTGCACCTGAGCATGAGTTTCGCATATGCTGGAGACTCTGAGGATTTTTGCAGGCAGCTAGTCTGCTGCAATGCTTTGTGCACCTTCCCTATGCCTCTTTGAACCAGTTGGTTTCTGAAGTGTCCCCCTGCCCTGCCTTCCGTGGCTATAGCAAGTATAGATCCGCATTGCACTCACACCTCCTATTGCAGTACAGATTTAGTCTTGGTGAGGAGTGGGTTTGCCCCATGCAGCGTCATCCTTCTTGAGGTGGTTGCAATGCTTGCTCTAACAGAGTAAAGAAGGCAGTGGTAAAAGAGAACTACTTGCTGTAAGGCTTGCAGAAGCTCCTCCCATGGCCTGAGAGCCTCCTGTAATGGAGACTTTTCTACTGAAATACAAGGCTTGGATTGAAATTCAGAGAGGCTGCCTTCCAGCTCTTACAGCAGTGATTCTCAACCACAGTGCTGCAGCACCCTGGGGTGCCTTGAGCTGCTTTCAAGGTTGCCACAGGGTGCCATACCATGTTAGCACCGTTAGGTGCTAACCTCCATCTTTGGAGGATTTTTAGACCCGGCTAGACAAAGCCCTGGCTGGGATCTAGTTGGGGATGGTCCTGCTTTGAGCAGGGGGTTGGACTAGATGTGACTTCCAACCCTCGTTTTCTATGATTCACAAGATAAATGCAGAGATTTCAAGTAGAATCCATACCGTCGAAAGCATTCTGACTCAAGCCCTTTCAGAGCCCGTTGCAACAGAAGAATTGCTCTAGTATTTTCTTTTAATCAAAAAAACGAGGGAAAACTAAGAGCTGGCATTTTCTGAGGGGTGCCTTGAGTCTAGTAAGTTTGAGAACCACTGCCTTAGAGGGAGGAGTCCTCCTAGGTCACTGTGAGCAGTGGGGCAGAGAGCATTCTCCCTGGCTCTGAAACACCAGGTGTATTTCTAGTTTTAATTTTTAAGTATGAGGTTGGGCAGCCTACACAGTAAAGAATCAGCAACCAGGCTCCTTCCAAACCCTTTCTCCAATACTGTGGAAAACATGGATTTCATCTAAGAGCCTGTTATTGGGTTGAATGCATGTGGGTGGCAAGCATCTGAACATCAGTGACAGAGTCTTTGCCCACCAAGGATTAAATCTGTGCAAGGAATTAAGTCAGTTCTCTATAGCAAGCATAACCTGGCAGTAGTGCCCTCAGGTATGCCTTGGGCTTCCTTCTGAACCCAAAGCTGTGCCTGCACAATACTGAGTAAGTTAATTAGCTGAGGAGGGGATGCGGGGTTTCCTTGGCTCTGACTCGTTTCTAATTAATTATTTCTACAAAGAAGAACAGCTGCAGTGGGAAAAGCTGAAAGCCACTTCCCACAGCATTCCCAATAACTGCCTGGGAGACCCTGCAGTCTGTGAGGAACAGCGAGGTGCGTTCGAATGCATGCAGCTGGGCTTGGTAAGTGCATAGTGTCTACACTTGGCCTCGTGTACCCACCTGGCCACTGGCCACATTTCATATATACTGACGGTCACAGATCTCCTGCTCATCTTGTAGGTGCTTAAGTTTCTCCTGATGAGCATGTGAACAACCCCTCAGACCCCAACCCCATGAACTGCACTGAGCTTTTGCTTATGCCAAGCCCCAAGGGGATTTTCAAACCAGGTGTTCCTGTACTGGTTTCAGATGGGGCCTTGCACAGCAGCAAAGTTGCCAGCGACTTGGATTGTTCTCATCTTGCACTTGAATTCCCCCTCCCTTCTGTTCACCATGTGGCGTGGGCGCACCCCTTCACCTTCCACTGCCTTGCTTCAGTCTCCTGCCTGGAGAGGTTTGCAGCAGTAGCTGGGAGGGGTGGATCAGGCTTTTTGTTGCTACGGCAGCTCTATATCTAATGATATTGGGATTTTTAAAAAGTCCCTGGATTCTGGGGGTGTTGGGAAGGGGATTAAAGTGTTTTTGTGCCTATGAACTACACAAATGTGCTTATTTTTGTACTTTGCAGTCTTTATATAAACAAGTCAGTAAAAAAGTTTGCAAGTTGTCAGTAAAAAAAAAAGTTTGCAGGTTGTCAGTAAAAAAAGGCAATTTCTTGGGTTGGCAACCCTGCGTAGAAGGCAGCTGGGGTCAAGGCTACCTTGGGGTGGCTGGTGTGAGTGCATTCCCCAACATACCTGGGGCACTTGTTTTGAAGTTATGAAATATTGTTTCAAGCGTCTATTCTGTCCGGTCTGGAGTAGGGGCTTCAACCTACATTTCCCAAATGGCTCCTGGGAACGCCAGGACAGTTAGATGTCAGTCTTCCCCACTCTCTAGCTATTCCTCCTTGTAGAAATAATTAAATATCCAATGGAGCAGGACCTTGCAGCCTGGTTCTCCCTCCCTGTGGGCGAGTGCTGTAGTCACCAACCTGTATAGTCAACTGTTTCCTTACTCTCATTTTCCATGACCTAGCAGTGAACTCCAGGAGAGAGTTTACAGCATGTTTTTTTTTAATTTACTTATCTTTATTCATTCCATTGATTTCCCAACAAAGGCCACAGGTGCCTTATAACAGGAGAACAGAATAACTGGAAAACAGAAAGCAGATACGCTAAACTCCTTCCTTCCCCCTCTCCCCTCTCTCAGGGGAATGCACTCTCTGCTTCCCTGACATTCACCCAAGTCCAGCCCTTCCTTCTACACTGGCTGAGATTGGAGTTATATTGTGGGCGGGTGTCCTTTCCCAAAATCCGTTCCACCTCCCTGTCTTCCTAGCAAACAAATGGTAGGATTTAAAAGAATTACACAGGGTAAAGCAGGTCTATGCCAAGTATGCCATTGGTGCAATAAAAGGTAGCACCCACCAAAATCCATACCTCTCACAGGGTGAAACATGGACCTCCCTGGCCCTGTTTCTGGCCCTGTGGAAGGGCAGTGCCCACCCTTCAGGCCTACCTCACTTGGTTTTGGCTTGGTTTTAGAGCAGCTCTGAGAGCCACTTTAATTAAAGCACCCATAGCTTCATGTGTATTCAGCCTCCTGTGCTTCAAAATGTCAGCAGGGGCGCTTTAACTAAAGCTTGTTGGACAAGCTTTAGTTAAAGCACCCCTGCCACCATTTTGAAATGCAAGAACACTGAATACATGTTACGTGAAGGCTGCTGGGGTGCACTAATTAGCATGCTCCAGCAGACTCGCAGCAGACTATTAATGGTGCTAATTAGCATGCATTGGGGCAGAGCACCGTCACATGTATAGGTGCCCTAGGGAGCCACCCTGCCTTAGCTTCTCCTTACATGCACGACAAGCAGTTAACACAAAAGGTGTGTGTGTCCTCCTCCTTCTTGCTGGTTTTGGTGACTCTTCAGGCTAAGCTGATGGCATATTAAAAAAACATGCATTACAGTTTTTTTTTGCTGACTCAAGCAGGGTGGAATTAGATCGAACTTAAACACTTATCCCCACGTAAGTGCTGATAAGTGGATTAGGGTTTGGTCCTACCTTCCTGTCTTTCAGAACAAATGTGGGCTCTGTCTCTCTGCTGCTCCGACACGGTGCAAGTGATGCATACACGACCTTTTGTGTCCTGCTTAGAAACTTGGGCCATCAGGTTGTTCTCCAGGGAGTGCACTTGTAATTGAGACAGGAGCAATTATTGCTGGCCTAATCAGTAATGAGTCAGTCAGCTGCACAGCAATCATTTATGTATTGGCAAGGGGAGCTGCCAAGCACTGAAATAACAAGCCATAAAAGTAATGTAAGAGTTACCACTGTGAATAATAATTCATCGGTAGAGTCTCCTTGGAGGGCTTCAACCCAAAGATGATCACATAAATCAGGCAATTCCTACTTAGCCCTGCTCATTGCTTGGTGTCAGTTGGATCGTTGTACAGAGTAACAAGTAGTCCTTGTTATAAATTAGCCAGCTGGCAACAGGGCGTGAGGTACCTATTCCAGAAAGGTCAGCGGTGAAGTCTGTGGGAGTCTTTTCATTGACTTTGAAGGACTTTGGATCAGGCCTGTAGTCAAGACGCAAGTCATGCCTTGCAAAGGCTTGTGTAACTCACTGGTGAGTGCATGTGTGTGCATTAGGGTCTGCCTGGGGAGGATGGGTACCTGTTATAAGCCCTAGCTAGAGTCTGTGCTCCTTAGCACACACTGTAGTATCTCATACTCTTAGTTCTGGAGGTCCTCCACCCAGTCCCTGAGAAGTCAGCCACAGTAATAATGTCCACACTGTTATTTAGCTTTGACCCTGCAGGTCTCCTTCAAGCAGCCCAAGCCATATAAACCACCCTCCCCAGAGCGGGAATCATACTCTGATGCTCTGCAGAGCTTTTGGGTTGAGGCTGGACTATTATGAATGCCTGGGGACTTGACGTGGGGCATGGAAATAGAATTTGAGTACAAGAAATATGTAGTGGGAGCTATTTTTCAAATGATAGCACCTTAAAGCATCCTGGGCCCTATGATGTTAGGCTCTGTCCAAACTCATAGTGAAGGAACCCATGTTTCAAAGGGTTTTCAGCCTAGATTGATACAGCAGATAAAGGAAACATCTCCAATTCTCCATCTCTCACGGGGAAACGAAGTGCAGAGACTTTATATAACCTTCCCTAGGGCTCCCCAAGAAGTGTGTGGCAGAAACCGAAGTTGATCCCAGAACACCTGGGTTCCAGTCTAGTGCCTGGAGAAGGTCAATTCCTCTCAGTGGTTTTTTTTTTTTTAATAATTTGCCTATTGCATTGCAACAAGGAATATTGAGGCTGAGTCAACTCATGCCTTAGCATTATCTTTGGCTATGGAAAAAATGGTTAAAAGCCATAATTGGTCTCAGGTATCCCCCAAGGCAAGGCATTGCTGGAAGGAGAGAGACATGCTGCACCCACCTTTGCACAGACCTCTCCAGATCTTGGCAAATGTCTCCCCCAGAGAGCTGCTTCTCTGGCCAGCTTTGTCTCCTTTTGGCTAATTGATCTGTTGGGGTTACAGCTTTGATCCTGTCTGATATTTTGCATTCCCTCTCCTGTCCCTTGTCCTTATTTCACCTCAGCTCCCCAGTTGCTGTTACCTTTGCTTTGTCTGCTGCTGAGGAAATGAGAGGAGGATATGTGCTCAAGAAAAAAAAAGCCCAAAACCAAAGTGTGTAGGAGTGTGTTCAGATGGCCTGCAGTCCGGCTACCTTTCAAGAGACTCTGTCAACTAATTGAGGCACCAAAATAAGGCACTGGGCTAACACGGCCGTGCTCCTTGTTCAGGAGGCTGCATGCACAGAGCTAGACCATATTGGGAGCATGTACACATGCCAATTTAAGGTGCATTAGCCATTTTTAAGGTGCACTAGGGTCGCGGGTCTACACATGTGTACCTTTTCTGCGCCGTAAAAATGCACAATAGTCCCAAATCCGTCCGCACACTGCATTAATGAGCCTTAGCGTGCACATGTGTAGACATGCACCTAAAATGCCTTAATGCACATTAGGGAAATGCACATTAAGTTTAGGTGTGCATAAAAGCATGTGTAGACACTTCTTCTGTGGCCACATTAGACTGCTCCCTTTTTCAGCTGGAGCTCTTCCAGCTTTGTCTGTGATGCTGCTTGTTCCAGAGGTTGTGCAAGTCACTGTGTTGCTGTCCAGGTGTGTTGTGGGATCATACCAGTGAAGAGTCACTGTTCACGGGAAGTGGTATTAACCCAGGGGTGGGTAAACGGCAGATCTGGCCGGCAGCCAGACTCCATTTCCCAGCAGCCCCTGCTCATGTCACTTCAGCCAGCCTCCGTGGAGACCCCAGGAGTGACAGCACAGAGCCAGGGTCTCCATGGGGTCTGGCTCAAGCCACGCTAGCAGGTCACGTGGCTGGGATTTTGCAGGGGTGCCACTGTGAGTCGGAGCTGGGGCAGAGCCGTGATCAGCCTCCTGCACGCCCCGGCATTAAACACTGGATTTATATAGGATGGTTTGGATAGGGACAATCCTGTCTGTGATGGTGGGGGTTGGACTAGGTGACCTCTGGGGGTCCCTTCCAGCCTGACTTTATGATCCTTAAGCCACTTAAATTTGGAGTAATAGTGGCTATGCAAGGGTGTAATGCAGTTTATATTAACCCACTCTATACATAACTCTTAAAATCAGATGAGATGTCCTGCTTACATCTGCATAGAAATGCAGTGGCGTGTTCTATTTATAAGCTAGTTAATTTGAGAGACTTGCTAAATTGATTCCTATTATCTTTATTAACTGACTGACCCTGCATGGGGAGCTGCTGCTCAATCAGACCTGACCCTATGGAGCTGCTTGCATTGCCCTTTGCTGGCAGAAGGCAGGTCTTTTCTTCCAGGAGCTCTGCCACTCTCCACCAGCACAGCATGCTTCCAGGTGTGCCTTTTATTCACACTTCATGGGGCTGTCCCTAGTGTGCCCAACAGCACAGGTGCAGGGAGGTAGATTAGACTGAACATGGGAGCAGGGTGATTTCCCTCAATCCAAACATGGATTGAAATATTGTCTGCTGAGATAGGGGCTGTAGGATGAAACTCTGAAAACTCCTGTTTATGGGGTTAACTCAATGGATTCACCAGATCGCAGCCTAGCAGTTTCTCATGGGGAGATAACCTATCTCTGGTGATGGGGTGGTGGCTCATTGGGGCGGTTGCTGGAGCTGCTGCATTGCTCTGCAACCCAAGGGGTGGACACTGCTGCTGTTTGCTCCCCTTTTCCCCTGCTTCTGATTTTAGTCACCAGTAGCCACCGATGACCCCAAATTCAGCAGGGGGCAAGGGAGTAGGCGGGCAGGCAGTGGTGGCATTTACCCTCTGGGATCCAGAGCTGTGCCAAAGCATTGGCTCCAGCAGGCATGCTGACAAGCCTTGCAGGCCACAGTTGCAACACTCATGGGCAGCATGTGTCCTGTGGGCCACTAGTTGGGTTAGCTCATCAAGCCTGATGGTGGTGGCAGCAGGGACAGTACCGTTGTTATTTCTAACACTATTTTCTGCACCTTGGGTGTCGGAATCTGCCTCGATGTCAACCGGAGTAACGTCACCGCTGGAATTACGTCAGCTTGCAACCCTGATGATTTTGGGCTCCAAAGAGGCATTCTCACTCCCACAGCGATCAATGGACTCATGCCTTTGACTTGAATGGGAGTGGAGCAAGGTCCTACCTATTATCTTTCTGCAAGAAGAAAAATGATACAAGATGTTTATGAAAGGGCTTGATGGGCCCATCAAAATGTCCTGGTGCAAAGTATGCTCAACCTAATGTTTCTCATTTTGGAAGGATTATTGGGACAATCTCTCTGTAGAGTTCTGCAACATTTCCTTGTAGGGCGTATGCATGGTTTTTTTTCTTAATCTGGTTGTCGGACAAATGCCAGTGAGAGCAGAGGCCTGATGGATGGCATCTCAGTGATGATGGGTGAGAGCTTGCATTTATAATTGAATGAGGAGGGGGGATATGCATTTATAATGCTGCATTATCAGAAGCAGCCTTATTGATGCCTGGTAAGATGCTTCCCTTGGCTTGCTTTTTGTTGTGGATTTGGCAGCTGTTATACAGAGGTGAAAAAATGCCTTGGATCATGCAGTTTTCTTTGCTTTCCTAAAGCCAGGCCTTGAGCTGGATGGTTAACACAAGCAGCACTTCAAAGTTGCACTGGACTGGTATCACTATCCATTCAGATGTCCCACAGATCATTTTAATGCTGCTTTGTCAAGTATTCAGGGGGGAAAAAAAGAGTTGAGAGATGTGGAGCTCTCTTCTAAACTCCGTTCTCTCCAACTATGACAGGTTGGAGACACGGGTCTTCCTGAGTCTCTTTCCAAGACCCAGCCTGGATTGGCAGTAGATAATAAGGTTACCATTGGAAACCAGCATCTTTCCCTGGATTCGTAGTGGCTGCCATCCTGGCCAACACATAAGAAACGGACAGGGGACCACTAGAGCTGAATGCAAGAACTGCTGCAACTACAGCTAAAGAACCATATTGCTACAGCTGCTACCGTATTGGAACAAATTCACGTCTTCCAAAGAAAGGGGACCAAGGAGGTTGGCCAACAAACTGCCCAGTGGGTTACGTGTGGGCCCAGTCACTTTTGAGCTGTAGATGCTTTTCTATCCATATCCGTGGTCTTACCACAATCTTTTAGAAGAAAAAAGCCTCTAGACAGCGGATCCAAGAAGCCAAAAGAAAGGCTACGTGGTGGAAGAGATGTCCCTTGTTAAAAATGCACGTGAAGGTTTTAACGTTGGGAGAGGAGATCGTTGTTGTACAGTAAAAGAAGTCCTGATGGTCAGCTGAGTAATTAAAGTCTTGTGTCCCAGACAGCTGCAGAGCTCATTCCATCCAGGGAATGAGGTGCAATCATGAGCCATGTAACTATGAGTTTTATGGATCCATATAATTATTTTTAAGCCAGGCTCATGCTTTCTTGCAGGCCCGAGTCGTGATTGTTGAACATTTAAGGTTGACAGCTTTGGACATTTAAGGTTGACAGCGTTGGACATTTAAGGTTGACAGCGCTGCAAATCTTCTTACTTCTTACGCTCGGCATGGCAGCGTGTCACGTTCTGAGGGGCTGATCCAGCGAGACAAACTCTCACATCTCGATGCCGTGACTTTCGCACTTCACTGATGCATCTCATTACGGCAATGGCATATAGCACAGCTGACATTTCCTTGCGGTGTGTTGTCAGCGCGCAGCCCTGTGATTTCCTGACATTCTTTGAATCCTCAGACTTGCCCTATGCTTCGTAATGGCTTCAAGCTCTAGTTCCAGGATAAGCCCCTGCCTGTGGAAAGCAAAAATGATCCAGAAAGTAAAAATAGTACCTATTGGTAAGTGGATTTATCTCTGTGATGTCTCTGTATAGAGCTACCTGCCTTTTCACTACATGGAAGTAATGATATGGATATATTGCATTACCATAGGGATGATATTCTGCTTTGCTTACCCACTCTGCAGCTGCAAGCTAAATAAACCCACTTCTGCTTGCTAATATACAGGGGCTGATCCACGGGTGCAGCACCATGGTTATATACCCCCTTTTGCTGTGCCACATGTGAGCTCTTGGCATGAGGTTTGCCTGGGGCCACTGCTTTCACACAGCTCAATATGCTATTGATCTGACCCGCTTGCAGGGGTGACTTTCATTAGAGGCAAGAATCTACTTGACATATGAGCTTCTCTAGCTTGCAAAATAAAGTGCCTTCTCTGTTGCACTCATCGCACGCTTCAGTCTTTTGGCAAGAGCTCAATTTTTCTATCAAATATTTTCTTTGCAAAAATGCAGTTGGCGTCAAACAAAAAAAAAAAATTCTGAATTTGTCTCAAATCTGTTCTTTTGTTTAAGCCCATATATTCATGTTTGTTTTTTTTTTTGCAGTCTTTCCAATGTTCCCTTTTGGAAAAAAAAAAACTTTCAACCTTGGCCTAGATATCATTAAAAACAGTAAAAGAAAAATCTGCCTAACAAAGTGCTTTGTTCAACCCCCAGACATCTTCGTTTTTTTTCTCCTTTTCTTTTGCCCAGGAGCCAGAAAACCTATTAGTGCTCAGCTCTGCTTCCACCAGCCCCTTCAAAGAGTTTGATCCCACCAAAATTTGGAAATATCTGAATCTGGGCCTGACTGCTGCAAAATCATGCCTCAGCCTCCCCCAGCCCCACCCCAATCTTTTAAGACTGGTCTAAGAAAACCAGAAGTTTCTTAAATGATGCATTTTGGGTTCTGTTTTTCCTTCTTTGTCCTTAGGTTTCACATTTTCTGGATTTTCTCTGCCACACTGAGGTCTAGAAATGTCACTGTTTTTGAGCTGGATTTCTGCTCCAGTTAGGAACTTTTGGGAGCAGGGGCTTTAAATACAAAGTAGTGCAATCCGTGCTACAAAATCACACAAGTTGGAAGTTCAGCCAGACAATTTGGCCTTTCAGGGTACAAACAGAAGTGGGATTTTTCTCAAGACAAAGCCTTTTAATCCCACAGATTTACAAACCCATTGTCCTGTTTTAAGTCCCTATGACGTATCTATGGTTAGAAACAGATGTTGCCTTTCATCACATTTGTGGCACCAAAAAATGTGTGTGGTGTCACAAAGGCCAAGTAAACAGATGTGTACGCCCCTTGTTGTGCCAGCAGTGCTCAACATTCATGGTTGTGACAAAGCTGGTATCAACGTGCACCTTGGGAAATCCAGGGGTCTTGTCTCTGTAAGACTCTCCTGACTTCATCTGCTTATTCCTCAGAGATCCCACGGCCGTGTCTCTGTAGGCACCAGGCAGGTGCTCCCAAGGGCTTGAGGCACCCAATCCTGCATGGGATTTCCCTCAATGTCGCCCACTGATCCGCAAGATGAAGAGGTGGGGCAATGGGTGAGGTGTGTTTTCCCCCAATGAAGCAGATCAGCTGAGTGAAAATGCATCCTTTTAGGGTCTGGTCTTTAATCTCTGGTCCTCTTCCCAAAGCTCCTTCTTCCTGGTTCCTACTATCTGTCAACCAGTCCCCTCCCTGCAAAAAAAAGATGTTGTGGAGGGACCTTACATTCAGATTCACAGATGGATAACACTCGTCCATGAATCACTGACTACAGGAAACCAATTAGTCCATTAAGAAGGAAGGGTCATTATGTGTTTAGATGGTGGTAGTGAGGGTCATGTGAGTCCCTACATTGTCTAGGCCAGCGATTGTCAACCAGGGTGCTGTGAGATCCTTTTAAGGGTGCTGCATGATATTAGCACTGTTAGGTGTGCAAACACCTACACAAGACAAACCCAGTGATTTCAGAAAAGGAGTCTAATGAGTTTCTGAATTCTTTGCAACAGAAGAGTTGCTCTAGTATTTTTCCGTAGTCAAAAAAACATGTGAAAGCTGAGAGCTGGCATTCTCTGAAGGCTGCCTGGGGTCTAGTGAGGTGTGTTTTGAGTAGAAAAAGGTTGCAACCCACCAGTGTAGACTGGGGCTCTGTCCACATGGCATTGACTGCAGCTTCCTTAGGTAACTGAGCTAGCTTTAAGTTAACTGAGTGAGCCTGAATACCAATAGCAATGCAACTGTGGCAGCACAGAGTTTGGCACGGACTGCAAAATGTCCCCAAGAAAAGCAAACTCAGAAAACTGGTGAGCTGGATCCCATGGGAGGTAAGGCTAAGGGAAAACAACAGTTTTTTTTTAAAAACTTGGTTATTCGTTGAAAAGACAATATTAGAGGCACCAGAGCAGGGTACCTGGATGCAAAAAAAGGTAGGAAGATACCTAAAAGAAATGGATGCAAAGAAAGGTCGGAAGATAAGAAGTGTAGCAAGAGGCTGTCCTGGCTTAATAGTGAACTCCTCTATGGCTTGAAACTTGAATAGGAATAGGACCAGAAGTGGAAATTTGGTCTTAAGGATGTTGTAGCAGGGGCCCCTTCCCCTGTTACTTTAAGAAGGAAAGACTGAGCATCCAAGTAAGAGCAGGATCAGAGGGCTTATTTGGGCTAAAGGAAAACAGCTGTCCATGGTGGAGGAGCCTTGTGACCAGAAGGGTGATGCCCAGAGGGATACAGAGCCCAGCTCCTGAGCGGGAGCAGGCGGTCTGGCCCTGCGCTCTGCAAGAGAGGAGCTCCTGGGGAGGCAGACGGCAGGAGATGGACCTGCAGGCACCTATGGTACTACGGAGTTGGAAGGAGGCAGCTGAGGAGGGAGTACAAAGATCTGGGGCATAGTCGCCCGCAGTGGGGTTTGATTTTTACTTGGAAGCAGTTTGCTGGTGTCTTGGTCTATGTTTATAACCAGGGGACTGGGTTGTGGCTACAGGGAGGCTTGGAGGCCACAAGCAGGGTGCCCAGGGGCCCTGTATAGCGCAGGCACACACTGGAGCTTTGGCCAGGGATCCAAACCCAAGACTGGTCCATGGCTGAGGGCTTCAGCAAGAGAAAAGGGGTCAAAGCTGGAAGAAGGCCAAGGCTCGATGAGATTAGTGCCCAAGGGGCAGAGAGAGAGCGTGTGGATAGGGCTGGGAAGTCCCATGAAAAATAATGACAGTGTGACCCCTGCAAGGCATGGGCATGGCTATGGGGGCATGATTAATGCCCCTAAGGTGAGTTGGTGCCTAAGGCCAATAGGACCCAATCAGCTAGGTGACGTGCAGATCCAGGAGGCACACAGTCAGGGACTTTGGGGAACAGTTTCCTAATGTAAAATATAATTTCCATCAGGGTGTGGCTGGCAGGATGGTGAGGAAGCTACCCTGAAGAGCTGAGGGTGGCAGGTAGTTTGGCCCCTAGGGACTACTATGGACACCCTGCTGGCCGGTCCTGTCACAGGTGAACATAAGAGAAAATAGTGAAGGTGAGAGCACAAACTCAGATACAGCAGCAAGGGACATAGCAGGTAACAAAATGATGTAAAAGGAAACCAAGGCAAGTGTAGGCCCCTTACTGAGTGGGAAAGGAAAGCTAACAATGGAAGAAGTGGAGAAAGCCGGAGTGCTTAAGAGAGGTCAAACTGCCTTCTAGACCCAAAGTCACTGGAGCATATCTTAAAAAAAGAAAGTTCCTAGCACGTAGAGGATAACAAAGTGCCTACATGGTCAACATGGATTTGTCAAGCGAACACGTTGCTTAACTAGTCTGATTTTCTTCTACAACAAGGCGGTGGGATTTGTGGATGTGACATACTTCAACTTTAGCAAGGGTTTTGATACGGTCTCCCACGACGTTCTCATGGTTGGATGAGCATATTCCAAGGGGAGTTCCTTATGGCTCTCGTCTAACTGGGACATTCATAGATTCATATTCATAGATTCATAGATGTTAGGGTCGGAAGGGACCTCAATAGATCATCGAGTCCGACCCCCTGCATAAGCAGGAAAGATTACTGGGTCTAGATGACCCCAGCTAGATACTCATCTAACCTCCTTTTGAAGACCCCCCAGGTTAGGGGAAAGCACCACCTCCCTTGGGAGCCCGTTCCAGACCCTGGCCACTCGAACTGTGAAGAAGTTCTTCCTAATGTCCAGTCTAAACCTGCTCTCTGCTAGCTTGTGGCCGTTATTTCTTGTAACCCCCGGGGGCGCCTTGATGAATAAATACTCACCAATTCCCTTCTGTGCCCCGGTGATGAACTTATAGGCAGCCACAAGGTCGCCTCTCAACCTTCTCTTGCAGAGGCTGAATAGATCCAGTTTCTCTAGTTTCTCCTCGTAGGGCTTGGTCTGCAGGCCCTTAACCATACGAGTGGCCCTTCTCTGGACCCTCTCCAGGTTATCCGCATCCCTCTTGAAGTGCGGCGCCCAGAATTGCACGCAGTACTCCAACTGCGGTCTGACCAGCGCCCGATAGAGGGGAAGCATCACCTCCTTGGATCTGTTCACCATGCATCTGCTGATGCACGATAAAGTGCCATTGGCTTTTTTGATGGCTTCGT
>NW_005842173.1:464644-470958 GCF_000455745.1 Alligator sinensis
GTGCTGGTTTCCCCTCGGCATAATTTGTCCTGCTGGGCTCTCACAAATGTGGGCCTTGATAATTTTTTCAAAGACTTTGCCAAGGATGGAGGTGAGACTGACTGGTCTATAGTTGCCCGGGTCCTCCTTCCTCCCCTTCTTGAAAATGGGGACCACATTGGCCCTTTTTGAGTCCTCCAGGACTTGGCCCGTGCGCCACGAGCATTCAAATATTCCCGCCAGTGGCTCTGCAATGATGTCGGCCAGTGCCTTCAGCACCCTCGGATGGAGCTCATCCGGGCATGCCGACTTAAAGGCATCCAGTTCTTCCAAGTGACTCTGCACCATCTCAGGGTCTACGCATGGCAGTCTGGCGCCTTGCTGCTGCCTCTCTACAACCCCAGTGAGAGACTTGTCGTGCCCCTCGCTTAGGAACACGGAGGCAAAGAACTCGTTGAGGAGTTCAGCCTTGTCCCCCCTGTCCGTCACCAATTGTTTCTGCCCATTTAGCAGGGGTCCTATTCCTCCCTGGGCCTTCCTTTTACTCCCTATATATCTAAAAAACAATTTCTTGTTGTCTTTTACTTGGGATGCCATCCTCAGCTCCATGGCATGAGGATGGCATGAGGAAGCATCATTGTCTGATGCTTTTCAGTATCTTCATTAATGACTTGGAACGTGGGACTCCTACTCGGTACATTTGCAGATGCCCCCAAGCTGGTTGGGGTAGCAGATGCTTTAGGGGACAAGATTAGGATCCAGAATGACTTTGATGAATTGACAAAATGCTCTGAAGTCAATCAAATCCAATTCACTAAGTAGAAGTGCTGAGCACTGTGCTAAGGATGCAATAGTCGAATGCATAAATTCATTCTGGGGAATGATTGCCAGATTGCAGTACTGCAGGGCACAGTGGACTGCAAATATTTTGTCTGGGATAGTTTAGACAAGCTCAATTCTGCCTTGAGCAGGGGGTTGGACTAGGTGATTGTATTTTTCTGTGATTCGAAGAATCTGGGTCCATTCTCAGGCGGGTAGCTCCGTGCTGCTGTAGCTACGGGGTTATTGGCACCCAAGTTAGCTAGTTTAAAGCGAATGAGCTGCCTTCAGTGTAGGGATGATGGTGTTGATGAGCCTCTGCTAGCTGCTGAACTAAATATTTGGGTGTAGCAAGACAACACTGAATCCTGAGCTATGATGCACGCGAGGAGATTTCTGTCCAGCTAAGAAAAATATTTATTGGGAGTCCCTGGGAGTCGTCACTCACATTTCTGCTGTTCCTGATCTTTATAAATAACCCAATTAAAAAGGAGCTCAGCCGGAAAAATGTGCCAGGTTATGAGGCTACAAACAAAGGGGATTGTGCAACTCATAGAAGTCCAATAGATTTGGATGTAGTGTAGCACTTAATTGCCCTGTGAGAACTGAACTGATCAAACTGGATTTTAGAAGAGGCAGCTCCAGTTCTGGAGACAGTAATAATTTGCATTTCTAGCAACGTCTTTAGCACCTTTCAACCAAGGCTTTCCAAGCACTTGACTTCATGTATTCTTAAGAGACACATGTAGCTATGTGAGCCACCCAAGGGACACAGACTTGAGATGAATTGTCCCATGGGCAGAGGTAGAGAAAGAAGTAGGGAGCCCTGACCCTCTGCTCCTACTATTACTCTTACCATTGGGGAGACATGAGGGTTCAGAGGAAATACAACCTGAATCTCAGTCCAGGACTTTGAAGAATACATGGATCAAAAATCAGGTTCATACATCCATATCCAGGTAACCAAGTTAAAGGTTTGATTTTTTTTTTCTGAACTTATATGAAAATTGGACCTCTTCCATACATATAGATTCAGGATACTGATTTCTGAACCTGGGTTATAGGGTTGTTTGTCCATAGATTTTGCCCTGATGCTTTTCTTTGAAAATGTTGGCAGTTCCTGGTATGAGTCCTCTCTGGCTCATTTCCAAAGGAGGAGAAGAGCAGATCAAGGGTCTTAACATAATGGCTTTGAACTCAAAGGACTGGGATCAGTTCCTGCCACTGTGAACCAGCTTCCTCGTGTGATCTTCAAGTCACTAAGGGACCCGGGCAACTATAGGCCAGCCAGTCTCACCTCCATCCTAGGCAAAGTCTTTGAAAAAATTATCAAGGCTCACATTTGCGAGAGCTCAGCAGGACAAATTATGCTGAGGGGAAACCAGCACGGGTTCGTAGCAGGTAGATCATGCCTGACTAATCTAGTCTCTTTTTATGACCAGGTTACAAAACTCCTGGACGCTTGAGTAGGGGTTGACGTCATATACTTAGACTTCAGGAAGGCCTTCGATACGGTATCCCACCCCATACTGGTGAACAAGTTAAGAGGCTGTGACTTGGATGACTACACAGTCCGGTGGGTGGCGAATTGGCTGGAGGGTCGCACCCAGAGAGTCGTGGTAGATGGGTCGGTTTCGACCTGGAAGGGTGTGGGCAGTGGGGTCCCGCAGGGCTCGGTCCTTGGACCGATACTCTTTAATGTCTTCATCAGTGACTTGGACGAGGGAGTGAAATGTACTCTGTCCAAGTTTGCAGATGACACAAAGCTATGGGGAGAAGTGGACACGCCGGAGGGCAGGGAACAGCTGCAAGCAGACCTGGACAGGTTGGACAAGTGGGCAGAAAACAACAGAATGCAGTTCAACAAGGAGAAATGCAAAGTGCTGCACCTAGGGAGGAAAAATGTCCAGCACACCTACAGCCTAGGGAATGACCTGCTGGGTGGCACGGACGTGGAAAGGGATCTTGGAGTCCTAGTGGACTCCAAGGTGAACATGAGTCGGCAGTGTGACGAAGCCATCAAAAAAGCCAATGGCACTTTATCGTGCATCAGCAGATGCATGACGAATAGATCCAAGGAGGTGATACTTCCTCTCTATCGGGCGCTGGTCAGACCGCAGTTGGAGTACTGCGTTCAATTCTGGGCACCGCACTTCAAGAGGGATGCGGATAACCTGGAGAGGGTCCAGAGAAGGGCCACTCGTATGGTTAAGGGCTTGAAGGCCAAGCCCTATGAGGAGAGACTGGGGCACCTGGACCTCTTCAGCCTCCGCAAGAGAAGGTTGAGAGGCAACCTTGTGGCTGCCTATAAGTTCATCACGGGGGCACAGAAGGGAATTGGTGAGGTTTTATTCACCAAGGCGCCCCCGGGGGCTACAAGAAATAATGGCCACAAACTAGCAGAGAGCAGATTTAGACTGGACATCAGGAAGAACTTCTTCACAGTTCGAGTGGCCAAGGTCTGGAACGGGCTCCCAAGGGAGGTGGTGCTCTCCCCTACCCTGGGGGTCTTCAAGAGGAGGTTAGATAAGCATCTAGCTGGGGTCATCTAGACCCAGCACTGTTTCCTGCCTATGCAGGGGGTCGGACTTGATGATCTATCGAGGTCCCTTCCGACCCTAACATCTATGAATCTATAAGGGCACTTGAATATCATTTGCAATTTGAAAAGACATTTGAAATCTGTAGCAATTTTCATGCTTTTTAGATCTGGTCATTTTCTCTGCATCTCACTTACCCACCTGTAAAGCAGGAGTAACACTTGAGCTAGTTGAAAGCCATAGTTATCCTAGCTGTTAACCTTTGGCTCTGAAATACTGGATTGTCCTCATTGCGCAGATGCCCTACCTGACTACACACTCCGCAGTCCCTTATCCATGGCTTCCCAACCCAGCCAGGATTGGATTAACTTGCAGATCTCTTGGGAAAGGCTGCCTCATTTAATTTCTTCTTTCTTTTTTTTTTAAATAATAAAAGTGTAGCTGAGCCACATTTGCAACAAGCCTCCTCAGCAGAGGAATAATTAAATTTATTGGAAGTGCTTTCTGATCAGATGTGCATTTCCCAGCTGCTAAAATCAAATGAACTGGGCAAAGTGCCCCCAGAGAGCTAGATTCATAAACAGGAGAAGCAACCAGTCAGTGTTCAATTACTCTACCTCACTGGTAAGCATCCTTCTCCCCATCTCACCTAATTTTGAATAGCAAAAAGCATCTAGGTCAGCACTCGGGGAGGGAAGAGGATGCCTCGCGCTTCTGTAACAGCTTGTTGTCGAGACTTCAAGGTACTTTACAAGCACTAACCAACGGAGCCTAGCAGAGCGCAACATCCTGCTCATTAGGGGTGGGATTGCTTGACTTCTACCCTCTCCGAGGTACAGGGACAACCACTGTTAATGGCTTTGCTTTTGTGGTTTCTTTTCGCAGCAAGATGGTGTCAAATCCTTGTGGATATGAGGCAGTGTATATTGCCCAGATGCAGCCAGTGGTATCAACCCTTACCCAGGATTTGTCTTGACCAGTTATATCAAGGTAAAAATGACAATGCCTTGCCCCTCCAGCATATCAGAGAACTATTCCCAGGTAAAATCATGCCTTTTTGTACAAGACCTAGGCTGCCTGCACTGCGGTCAGAGATGTAATTGCAGCTGCTGTAGACATACCCATGCTAGCCTTAATGCTAGCTCTCTTGGGTTATCCTAGCAGTGAAGACATAGTGGCATGAGTGTTGCTATGTGCTCTTCTAGCCTATCTGGCATGCTGGTAGGGTGTCGAGGTTGCACTGAAGTCCATTGCCTCTGTCATCCAAAAGAACTAGGTCAGCTCGGTTTGTCTACATATGCTTTGGTCCCATCTCTTGTTGCCCCTGGATGTAGCCATAGCCCAGTGCAACATCATGCTTCACCGTGGCGCTGCTAGACTGGTACCCGAGTTAGCTAGTTACAAGCTAGCTCGGGTATCTTCTTGGCACTGCCCTGTAGTCACCTCTACGTGGGGAATGTGGGCGTGCTGAATGTAATTACCTGCATGGAAATTTGTCTAAGGCACTCGCATTAATACTTAAAAAAAACCCAAACAAACCTCATTGGATTTTAACAGCCACAGGCAGTTTGTTAGTAAGCCCTGCTGTTCATCCTCCATAAATAAACCAGCCATAGTACCTGCATGGCCCCTGGTACCCCAGTTTCAGAGTCCTTTGCCTTTTCTACATGGTGTCACTTTCATTTTACTGATGGGCCAAGTGGGCTGGACTTTCAGAGAGATTTAGTCACCTTAAGAGGCTGATCAGAGTCCAGAGAGAGCTTGATACGAAGGTAAAGCAGGTTAAACATTTACTTCCTGTGTCCCACAGGGGATATGTTCAGGAGCAGGGAATTAAATCTAGAAAGCATGTGCCAGAGGATGGTTTTGAATCCAGCACCCTTGAATACCAGGCAGCTTGGAGCTGTCTTCGTCTCTGAGAGCGCAACGGCTGCCGTTTATAAAATGCTTCTGAATGCTTTGGTCTTGTGGCAATAGGAGTTGTGGAAATACCTTGCTGGAAAGCACACTGTAAGGAGCAGCGATAGTTTTCTCCCCTAAGGAAGACTCTCTCATTCACATTTTTAATTTAAAAATTGGTTGACAGTCCCTCTTCCCTTCAGTCTCCAGCATGCTCTCTGATGGCGCTGATGTGCTGTGGTTTTATCAAGCAATAGAGTCAGTGCCTTTTAATAGCAAGGTTGCTTAGGGACTCATGAGATTCACGCAGAAGGTGATGATGCAGTGAGGCGTACCTATCGGCGTGAGCTCCTGTCTCTGAGATGCAGTCACTGGAACCGGACAGATAAGGGCTTCCGTTGCAGACAGGGAACTTAGCATAATTGTTTTGCTTCTGCAATGAGATTCTTACAAACGCCCAAAGCAGCGCCTAAAGGGACCAATCTGGAACATGCATGGTGTGGTACGCTGCTGAATGCTAATGTTCGCTCAAACGGGACCAAAGTAGTCACAAGAACATAATAAATGCCATGTTGTGGCAGCCCACAGGTCTGTCCAGCCCAGTATCTGGTGTCCAAAGGGCATAGTATTTATACTGGGGCTATCCAGACTGATCTGTCCCTTGCTCTTCTCCCCCTACACCTCCCAGCTTTCTGGGGAAGTCCTAGTTTAGACGTCACGCCCTCCATTATCACGTTTAATACCCACCGATGGAGCTATCGTGCATGGGTTAGTTTAATCCTAACTCATCTCTTTCTTAAGCCTGGCTTTTTTGGAAAGCATCAACATGGAGCTCAGCTTTAACTTTCTCTTCTGGGTTGGCTGCTCTTATGTTTCCTCATTCAAGTGTGTTCAGCCCCCACCCTCTCTGTTCAAGCATCTGCTCACTTTCCTCATCAGGGCTGGGACACGAGACCCCTCCTTTGGGGTCAGCACAACATGCTTTATCCTTTCTCAGCAGGATCAACAGCTGGGAACGTGAAGGCGTGTTTTAGGCAAACCTCTCCAGTAGCTACAGTATCCTTGAAGACTGCTGAA
>NW_005842173.1:470989-472996 GCF_000455745.1 Alligator sinensis
CCTGGTTTTGGCACCATTTTGAATTTCACTGGAGGAGAACAATCCGGTTCCATGGGTTATTTGTAGAAGCGAGCGCTGGAAGAGCTTATTAAGCCATTCCCTCCACTTCCTGGGTGATGCTGAATTCTTCCCACAGGCAAAAGTTCTGCTGCTTTACCCAAAGCAGCTTGACATATTTCAACTCATGGCCCCTTCTCTTACCGCGTTTGTCAGTCAGAGGAGATGACAATCCATGTCACTCAATATCTGAGAAGGGCTAACAGCCAGCAGGGCGAAGGGAGTAGAGTGAGCTGAGTGATCATATTGATGATGGTAACTACCACGGTGGGACTTTCTCATTATTGACCATTTATACAAGCCTTTCTTACCTTCTTTATTTCAAGAGGATCTAACTTTGCATACCTCAGCAGTCATCTCTCAAAGAAGACCAACATTGAGGAAATCCAGTATAGGATCTGATATGCCAGCTCTGCCTTTGGATGACTGAATCATTCTGTGTTCAACCATCTTGACATCAGGCCTCAAACAAAGTTCCTACTGTACTATAACCCCAACTTTTCTCCATGGCTGTGAAACTTGGGTGACCTACATGGACCACCTGAAAAGCCTGGAGTGCCATCACCAGCACTACCTCCAGAAGATAGTTGGGATAAAGCAGGAGGACCATTGCACAAATGCCAGTGTCCTCACTGGTGCTAATACCACCAAGTATGGTAGCATTAATTATTCAACATCTGTTGCAGTGGACAGGGCGTTGTGCGTGTATGTCTGATATATGTATACCAAAATAACTTCTACACTCGCAACTTGGCCAAGGACAAAGGACATGCAGGAGTCAGAAGAAATGTTTCAAGGACATCCTCAAGGTGAATGTTAAGTGTGGCATTAACACTACAAATTGGGAAACACCTAGCCTTGGACAGGGCTGCATGGCAGCATGGTAAGAGAAGGTACATCTTACTTTGAGGAAAACTGTCTCACCCTGGGGGCAGAAAAATGATAGAAAAGGAAGGAAAGGAAACAAGACTTAGAAGTCCGTGGTCTGACTCTCCCTTTAACCACCACCTGTGGCATCTGCTAGAGAGACTATGGCTCTAGGATCAGCCTCATTAGCTATCAATGGACTCATCTACAAGCCTTTATTGACCCATGGGAGTGATCATCCTTGACCGTGATGGATACGGATGATGAATGGCAGCGAGTTCCAGAGGACCACCAGATGCAGAACGAATCATTTTCTTTAATTGCTTTTAAATGCACAGATTTTTCATGCATAGTTTCCTTTCTGCAAACTAGTGGTTTTCAGTTTTTTTGGCCGTGTACCCCTTCACCTGCAAACGATTGCTGCTTGTATCCCCTGACACCCGGTGCTCATTCTTTAGGAAGCGTCAACGTTGACCTTGGTGTGCAGCAATGGCATTACTTACCCGATGTCCAATCAGAAGTTGTGCTGCCATTATTAAAATTCAGGCATTTACCTCTTGGCAAAGCACTGTGTCACTGGCGGGGGGGGGGGGGGGGGGGGGGGGGGGGTGAATCCCCCCACTGCTCTAGACCAGGAGTGTCAGACACAGTTCCTCATCTGGCCCCTGGGGCTTCTCAGCATGGCTGCCAGACCTCCTTTATCAGTGCCAGCAGCCAAGGTGTTCAGTCACTCCCTCCCCACCCCTCTTGTGCAGACGGGGGCTCCTGCAGCTGCAGTGAGGGGTGCTGAGTGGTGGCAGCTGCATTAACTCCTTGGCTGCTGGCACTCGCATACTGGCTCTGGCAGTCATGCCATTAACTTCTTCACTGCTGGCAGCTGTGGTGAGAAGCCTCCGGGCCAGATTCACATACGGCTCATCTGACCTGCAAGAGTTGGACATCCTTAGTCTACACTAGACCATTCATTAGTTCATGTGCTTCTATTATGTCCTATTCATTTCCTCCCCAAATTAAGTCCATCTTTCCAATCCATAGTCATTTGGAACTCCCTGCCTCTTCTTGATCCCCATCTATGAACTCTTT
>NW_005842173.1:473027-474797 GCF_000455745.1 Alligator sinensis
TTTTTGACATTAAATAACCTGAACTTAGCACAAATGGTTTTTTTTTCTGCATAGCAATTCTGATCAGATTTTGAGTTATTAATTTCCTTGCGGCATTCGAGGAGCAGCAGGATTGAAATCATTTAGCTCCTGTCGTCTTCTGCTATTCTGTCATGCAGAGTGTGCGTGAAGCAGAGAGGGAGCGGAAATGAGATGAGTGTCCTGAGAGGAAAAAAGAACATTGTGCAACCCAAAGGTTTAGGAGCCAGATTTCCTGCTGGCACCGATCTGCCATGCATGTCAATGGAGTTGCAACCTGCTGAGGATCTGGCCCATTAGTGGAGCTGAGATGCTAGCTGGGCAGCTGGACAGATGGGATGATATTTGGACAAGTTGTAGCTGTATTTGATTTATGTCTGACTCTTTCTTGGGCCGTGCAGCACTTGTTCAGCCATTAAATGGAAGTGCTGGAAAGCCCTGCTGCTGTTAACCTCATCCATCAGAGGGCATCCTGCCTTCAGAAAAGTATGTGGGAACGGTGCGATGCCGCTGCCTGCATCCTGGCTCCCTGCACTCTTCCTGCACAGTGTCGGAGCAAAGCTCCTGTTCTGTCCTGGCTAGAGCTGACTGGGAAATGGAAATTGCACCCAGAGGGAAAACATTGTGATTTTCCATTTTCCAAGATTGGACTTAAAACATGAAGTTTCTGGGAGGATGGTAGGGTTGTCCCAGGGCCTCTCAGTCTGGGGAGTCTGGACCTCCTTATATATATTGTTTTGAGTTTATTTAATGTTCAATCACCGCATTTATTTAAGACCTAACTTAAGGAATGAAGGAAGAACCATTCAAATGATGGTATTGTAAATTATGCTGGAGAGAGGACAAGCCAGGTCACTTCACAAGAAAGCTGGGAGGGCTTTTAAATACCTCTAGTTTTTCCCTGGTGGTACCATGGCTTTTGAGCCCTTTTATTAGTATTTTTGTCTTCTCCCCTGCACCCCAAGAGTTTTGATTCCTGACTTTAAAAGTTACACCCCAAGGTTACATACCCTGTACAATTTAACTCTGAGATGCCTCATATGCATGGTACTAAACCTATAGGTAAGTCCCAGTTAGGCTGTGGCAGTATCTCCCATTCACAGGTGCTGACCATCCCTGAACCAGCCTATCTTATAAGAAAAAAATATGTGAAACAAAGATGTGCATATCGTTGCATATAGATTTCTTCAAACTGCTTTCCCAATAACTCTTGGCTACCTGATTTGATCTTGGAAAGTGGGTAAGTGTGGCATTACCTGATAAATTGACCTGCAGAGATTACTGAAGTTGTCAACATCACTCGGTTTGTGACAGTGTCTGGGATGACAATAAATGGAGAGTTTTCCCCTCTGTTACTTTGTAGGGAGGTCAGCCCCTGAGGGTTAGAGTGGTGATCAGAGGTAGAGTGTGGTATGAAGAGGAATGGTGTTATCTGGACTTGATTACAAATAAAATGAAGTGCACGAGAAAAAAAATCAATAAAAAAATCTTTTAAAAGATAAGTAGTATAAACATCCATGCCTGCCTTACATATCTACAGGAACAAGATTACAACCCAGAATACAGACCCAAAGATATCACTGAGCTTATACACTTCATCCTCACACACAACAATTTCACTTTTAATAATCAACACTTCCTCCAGATGATGGGAACAGCTATGGGCACTAAAATGGCCCCACAGTATGCCAACCTTTTTATGAGCCACCTGGAAGAAGACTTCCTTAAGAACTGCACCATCAAACCCTTGCT
>NW_005842173.1:475403-495275 GCF_000455745.1 Alligator sinensis
CAGCATCCCAGGATCTTACAGCTGCACCTCCAGGAATGTAGTATACCTCATCCAATGCACCAAATGCCCTGATGGAAGATATGTAGGAGAGACCAGACAACAACTGCGCACCAGAATGAACGCACACCAGACATCCATCAAAGACAGAAACACCCAATTACCGGTGGGGGCACATTTCTCACAGGAGGGCCACTCTCTCTCCAATCTCTCAGTCCTGATCCTCAAGGGAAACTTACACAACACATCCCAGAGACGAGCCTACGAGCTCCATTTCATCAACCTGCTGGATACTAGAGATCAGGGACTAAACATCGACATTGGATTTTTCATACATTACAATCTGCCTGGCAACCGACTCCCCAGCCCAGCCCAGCCCAGCCCAGCCCAGCCCCTGGCTTCTTCACTTTTCATTCCATCCAGGAAGAGCACACACCGACTGCTGCAGCTCCCTGAGCCTGACGAAGGGTTTTTGAACCCGAAAGCTTGCTCAATAACTATTCTCCAACCATTTGGGTTGGTCTAATAAAAGATATCAAATTCACCCAAGGAACCTTGTCTCCGTAGTATAAACAATACATCTTGGTCCAAGCCAGAGTGACAGCCATCAAAGTGAGTGCCTGATAGAGGTATGGCAATTATTGTATTTATACAGTCAGTTTGACCCTTGTATGATGTACAACACATTTGCAAAAGGGGCTAAAATGTGCATTAGTCATTCAGGTGGCTCTGAGAGGGCTTGCATATGAAAGGAAATGTTTACATCAATCATGTGTCCATTTTCAGATGACCTTAGCATGTCCCTGTGTCAGTTCTCTCGCTGGCAGACTCGGGTTCATGTCACACGCATGTCTTCTGAACAGAATAAATGCAGCAGCAGACAGCAGTCCTGACATGGAAGAGACAGACAGGAAGGACCAAGAGGTGATAGTAGGTGAGCTGTTCAAACTATTGGATGTTTCTGGTAATATGATCACATATTTAGGATGAAAAATATTAGATTTGCAAGGTGGGCAGGCTGGAGCAGGCACCACCTCCTGCATGTGGCACATCCTTGCTCCCATTCAGCAGCAGCAGCTCCTGCCCAGCCGCCTGCCTGACGCACCAAGCTGCTCCACCTCCTCGCCGGATTCTGGCTCAGGATATTTGGCCCAACCAGCTGGGACCAGTCTACAGCATCCAGGAACATCTCAGCCAGAGCAGGTCATATGGTCATCCTATTTGTAACCCCATTAGACTTGAGACTCTCCTTGTTAGACCCCAGGCACCGCTTGGAAAACGCCAGCTCTTCGCTCTTGCTTGTTTTTTGACTGTGGAAGAATACCAGAGCTGCAAAAAATACAGAAAATCCCCAACAGGGCAGGATGGTTTCGACCCTGCAGATTCCTATTTGAAATCTCTGGGTTTGTCTTGTGAATCACGTGTCAGTTCTTGCACACCTAACAGTGCTACTATTGCATGGCACCCCTCAGCACCCTTAAAAGGATCTCATGGCACCCTACTTGAGAATCACTGGCTTAGAGCCATGACTTTTACTGGAGCACGTCATCCAGAAATAAACACGCGTGTTCCCCAAGCACTCCAAACAGCTGTAAACACCACTCCTTCATGAGGGTTTTCCATTTTCTCCTAGCATCTACCTTGCTGTCAGCATTTCCATTTCAGGTTTGCTCAGGAGTGGCAGCTTCTTGCGACTCTTTGAAGGAAAAAGGCTGTATAACATTGAACTAAATTGTCTGATTGCTGTAATACTGGTAAGTGCGCTCCGTGCTAAGAAATATGGCTGCAGCGGAATTGCATCGTGATGTGGGGGGAATAAATAAGTCAGCTACTTTGGGAAGAGGGACTATTTCAATCCTGGGTTTGCCAATGTATGCACTGCTTGTTCTTGATTGATGCCTCTGGAGACTGGAGTCAATGCATTTAGCTAGCGTAGTATCAGTGCAGAAAACCCTTGTGTTCCCCTGCTTCTGCCTTCACCCTTTCCTCAAAAACTTTTTTTTTTTAATTGCATGGCCCTTTCATACATTGGCCTTTTGGCTGTGAATGCCAGTCGGTCAGCCAGTTCACGCCAAGTGATTGTTCCTGACAGGCGAACCTATTCACTGTCACCTTACAAGCAACCTTCTGAAACAGGAGGTGTTTATGCCAGAAAACAGCAACCGACTGCAGGTACCAAGAGGATTCTGCACAGCTTTTGCTCTCTTTGTCTCCATTTATCAGAAACCAGACTGTGTCTGCAATGCTGGAGATTGTTCCATGGACATCAAGTGGCAGAATAATATGTTGCATCCTTCATGTAACTGGATGGCGACTATCACTTCACATTATACTGGCCTCTAAATACCTGCCATCTGGTACCAAGCAACTTCTGTATCTCACTGAGTGCATCTACACGAGAGGTTTACTGCTCAGTTGACTAATTAACTGTGCAGTAAATGTCTCAGCATCTACATGTGCACCCCTATTAGGATGCACAAAACAAACTTTGCAGCATGGTGTTTGTACTACCATGCTATACTACTTGTACTACCATGCTGCAGAGTTTTTTCACGTGCAGCCGTCCAAGTGTAGAAGCATGCGTAGATGCTGCCCCAGCTGAATGGGGCATGAGAGTGCTTCAGTGTGGGGGCTATCTGCTGGCTAGCCCCCAGTGTGGGGGCTCTCCGCAGCACGCTGGACCCGATCGGAGCAGCTCCGGGCTGGCAGGCTGACCCCCAGGGCCTTCCTTGCCAGCCAGGGCTGCTCCAACTCAGCTCAATGTGCTGTGGTCTGGGTGCACATGTAAACCGTGTACCTGGGAGCAATAAACTGCAGAGCAATAAGCTTATTGTACATGGAGATGTACAATTAGTGTGCAGCAATAAGCTCTGCAGTTTATTGCTGCACACTAATAGTACATGTAGATGCACCCACTAAGACCTTGTGCCTTTCAGTGAGCCTTGCTAGACTGATTTCCTCTCCTCCTAACTTCAGTCACAACTTTTTTCATCTACACTTTAATATATAATTAAGATTGCCACATAATAAAACAAATCTAGACTCTGCTCCCTCCACCAGTCACCCTTCACTCCCATTCTTTTTGGCGTGTCTCAGTGTATTGCACGTAGCCGAGGGACTTATACTGTGACATGCTGAGTATCCTCAGTTCTCTATAATGCCTGTAGATCAGGGGTCAGTCACTTTTTAGAGTGGGGAGCTGGGCACTTGCAACCTGGATGTCACTGCAGGTTTTGATCGCCTGCCACCAGCACTGCTGTGATGCCTTCCCTGTTTTGGGCTCCAGAAAGCTATAGCAAATGGCGACAGGGAATGGCAGATTCAGCAGCACGGGCACAGAGCCAGAGGCTCGAATGCAGTGGCCACTTGGATGCAGCTGCTTTAAATTGTAGTCCTCCTCCAGCGGACTTGGACCGTTGCTGGCTGGATCCAAGCTCTTCGTGGGCTGTAGCTTGCTGACCCCTGTTACAGGTGCTCAGAGCCTCATGTTTGATTCTGCCATCCTTACTTTGAGTAGCTCCTTACCCTGTGAGCCATCCCATTGATTTTGGGGTGAGTAAAATTTACAGACTCTGCCTCATGGGACCCGATCTTGCAGTCACTGGGATTGCACTCCTAAGTAAAGTGACAAGGTTGCAGCAGGGTTTGCAAAGTGAGCTGTCGAGGGTTGCTACTAGAGTAACACACTTGGGGATTTTCTTTTTTTATTTTGGGGGTCTTAAAGAGCAGAAGCACCATGTCATTGATTACGATAGTAGGGGACTGAGCTTCTAGGGTATGTCTAAGCAACTTCAGCTTCTTTGAAGAGAAGCATTGTTGGTGGAAATGTGTATAAAGTCCTTTGCAAAATCTCAGTCAAGCTCATTTATCTTTCAAATGTGAGATCCACAAAAATCAATATTATATTATCTTCCACACTGGATTTTTTGGGTTTATTTTGTTTTACATTCAAGTCCTTTATCATTTAGCAATCTGAAAATTGCTTGTAAGAGCCAAAGCAGACAATCACGTTCTAATGAAGTTTCTTGTGCTGTGAAGCAGTTGTATTGACCCTGAAGCATACCTTTCCATCTTTTAAGAATTGATCCAGAGGTGTGGGGGGGCAGGAAATTCTCTCTCAATTCGGTTTCTGATCTGTTACATCAACATAAATCCAGGGTAATGTTAGAGGAGTCAATGAAATAAAAGTGATATTAGCAGCATTTGAATTGGATAGGACAGCGTATGGGCAATCAGCAGAAGGATTTGAAGAAAAGTGATTTTTGGTGTAGTTGAACTGAAAAGACAATGTTAGCAGCTTCAGTTCCTATGGATAGAAAGTGTGTGTGTGTGTGTGTGTGTGTGTGTGTATGTGTGTGTGTGCATCTGTGCTTGTGAGTGTGTATGTGCTTGGAAGGGTAGAAGTCAAGGTGGAAAGCAGGAAGAAGAAATGTTTGTCAAATGCTTATTTTTTCCCCCATGGAAAATTTGAAGATTTTGGTTTAAAAAACAAATAAAAATCAACCCCCCAAATATTTCAGCTGAAACCTGAAGTGCTGCTATGGTGTCTTATGGGAGTCACACTGCTGATGTCTCATGCTTCAGTTCTCTTGCATAGACCAGGTTCCTCCCGCAATGCACCACAGGATCCCATAGACGCAAAGGGAGGTGGCGTATTATGTCGTAAAATTCATGGCTTAAAAACCTAGCAACATTCACAGAAACATTAGCTTATGTCAGTTGAACAGTGACTTTACTGAGTACCTTATGCTGCCGAGAAGCCTTGCATCACTAATGTGGTTCTAATGTGCAGGGCTGAATCTGCCCTGGGTGTGAAACATGGCTGGGGCTGTGGTTAACTTTCTTTTGCTAGGGTGAAAGCTTGACTCTAAGAGGCAAGGGCTGGTCTTGCCATAGTGAATGAGCTGACAGCTTTAGGAAAGTGATATGGGCTCAGGGTAGCATATGGCTAAGTTCAGTCGCTCTACTGAGCATCCTTCACCTGTCCTGCAAAGTGGTATCCTCATGACTGTGAAGTGCTAACAACGACATCCATGGGGGGGTTGGTTCAGGATAGGCTACACTGGCAGGAGATGAAGACACAGAGCAGACTCTGGCTCTGTTGGCTGGGTTGATAGACATAAGCTAAAGTTGTTGCAGGAGGCCTTGACGCCCCTGCAGTCGGGGGTTGGACAAGGCCAGGCCCTGGTGGCAGGAGAAGCCAGTCCTACGAGGGGGTACTACCCTTGAATGACCTGAGCTGACTCATGACATGGGTGAACTTCTGTATTGGAGCTCCAGGAGTAAGCTTCTAGCGCTGAATGCACCTTTCAGGAGTGAGGAGTGGAGTCGCATCATTTCCTTGCAAGGTTTAATTCATTTTATAAAGGCATCGTAATCCTCACTTGTATTCTCGAGCACTTGTGATTGGTGCAGAAGTGCCTGAAAGAGGTAATGAGAGAAGGATTCGTTTGGATGCGTTTAATTCTTCAGAGTAAGCAATCAGTGAGACTATGGTCTGGATTTGAGCCAGTATTAGACTTCTGGGGCACCTATACATATGCATTGAGGCTGCTCTGATGCTCTGTAATTACAGCACATCAGAGCAGACTCGATTACTCGAGTCGGCTGGAGCGTGGAAATGACCATGCTCCAGCTGATTCCAGCATCAAACGTATCAGCATCCATGTGCTGAAAAATGGCAGTGGACACGCTTTAACTAAAGGTCGTTTGATGAGCTTTAGTTAAAGCACCCCACTGCCATTTGTCAGCGGAGGAATGCTGATACACATGATGCTCCAGGCACTCTAATTAGAGTGGCTCTTGGAGCTGCTCTAATTTAAAGCGCCCTCCCCCCACTGCTTCCCAGAGCATGTGTATAAATGCCCCTAGATCTGGTGAACTGCCAGGACCATCTATGCAGAAGAGCCCTGCAGTTACATGAGTTGTATGCAGCCAAAGCAGCTTAAAAAGGAAAGCACTGGCATGTTGAATGGAAAATGCTACTCAGGTTTACACCCACAGACAGTCACGGTCCATTTGAAGGGCTTTGCCCTGGGATGTAGTGGGATTCAGGAGCATTCCTGGCAGTAAATAGTATTGCACCAAGTCCTTTGTACTTCACAAAATGATTGTAAAGGGGCGACATGGCAGCTTACGGGGCAGAGCAGTGACGTAGGTGTCGGAGGCAGAGTCAAGAAAATGCAGCGTACGCTGGGGTCAAGGTACAGGTGGTTTATGGCCAGGGAGGGGTATTACAGATTGCACTTTATCCCTTCCTACTGGCATGTTTTCCGGTGTCAAATGTAGGGCTGTCTGAGCTGCCTTGCACACAACTGCTGCTGAATTAAGCTGCTAGCCTTGGGGCTGTGCTGACTGCCTGGATTCCCTTGCTCTTGGGGAATCCTGGCTCAGAGGAGACGACGTGGGTGAAATTGTGATCGTGCCGACAAGGGCCAGGGTTTTGTTACGATATCAGGAACGTACTGCAACCCCATCCATCACAGTGGCCTTTTGGGGAGCCCTAGAGCAGTGAGGGTCAACCTTTTTGGCAGCTGTGCCACAAATTAGCCCTGCACCTTCTCCAAGCGCCACTCTGACCCCCTTCCCCTAACCAGTCCAACATCTACTGCTCTGCCTTCTGCTCCCTGCCTGAGCTGCTGCTCTGCTTTCTGCCCAATCCATCTCTGTTCCAGGCTCCCTCCCTGGTCTGCTGCATGCCACACATTGAGGCTGGCGATGCCACTTCTGGCTCCCGTGCCATGGCTCGGCCGCCCTGCTGCACAGCAGCCCTGAGGTGACTCTAAGCTGTGTCAGGAGTTGAACCAACCTCTAGTAGCCTTTGGAATTTGGGACATTTGAGCTACTTTTGCTCCAACGCTGCAAAAAAACAGTCAGGATTTGTGAAGTTAAAGAATCTGCGTTCTACTACCGAGTCCCAGGTCTTGATTCGCCGTTGCCCTGAACGTGGCTGTGCCATGCATACATCTTTGCAGGGAAGGTAAAAAAAAAAAAAAATGCTTCCATTATAATTGCAGTAACTTTCGTTCGCTTTACCCAGCTGTAAACACGACAGAGAAAGCAGGGGCGAATACTGGTTATCTGGGCCCATCGCTGACTGAGATGAATGAACAACTTGCTTTTCTTTTGTGTTCAGAACAAGCAGGCTAAGAGAGACTCCTCCAATAAAAATAAAAAGGGATTGAACTGAGAGAGGCTCTGCTCCTCCCAGCCCCCTGTCTCTATAAAAAGCCAAACTGGGCTATTAAGCAGAGCAATGTGTCCCATCAGAGCTCTTCTCTCATCCTTGGGTTTATGAGGCCCTGAGCCATCACAGTGTGCATAGTCAGGGGAGTCAAAAGGCCTTTCTAAAGGGAGCGATTGAAAGTAGACAGGCTTGAGGGGCTGGGGAGGTTGGGAAGATGATGGATAAGGAGCTGTACGTGCAGAGTAAAATAGCCATCGCCATTTTAGTGATAGCTGTTTAGTGCTCCGCGCCGACAGCAGTTGGATGGTCTCAGTCCAGATCTTGGAGGCCAGATGTCCATGTTGCAGAAGATGTCCACTGCACTACTTGATCCCTTTGTCTCGGCTGGCTTGTTTCAGCAAAGATGCCAAGGACTGAACAACACATAGAGATCAAACCGCTTTGCTTCTCCAACCTCAGGGAGGACGTCGTTTGGCATCGCTACACGGGGCAGCTTGAAGTCCCCTGAGAGAGAGGGGATTTTGGTCTCAACGGCTGTCGATGTTGGTCCCATCTGTGGTCTGGCGACGTCCTTGCCAATCTGCTCCTGGCACTGGTTGGGGAAGGATTAATACAACTCTACAAGGCCATGGAGAGCCCTCTGTAAGATCACATCAGTATTCTGGTCACTCTTGCTCAAGAAGGATGAAGTCCAGTTGGACCAGGTGAAGAGAGAGGATACGAGGATGATAACTCATCATCTTATAAGAGGAGACTAAAGGAGTTGGGCAGCATCCTTAAGAGACAAGATGGTTACTGTCTTTAACTACATTAAGCAGATAAACAGCAGGGAGGGGGTGAACTAAAGGATGATGTTGGCTCACGAACACAAGGGATAGGCTAGCTTTAAAGGAGTTCAGGGTGGAAATCCAAAGAAAGTTTCTAACCATCGGAGGAGCAAGGTCCTGAAGCAGCTTCCCAGAAGAAGTGAGGGGTCAACAGCCTTTAAGGGCTGGGAATAAAGTCTGTTTTACACAAGAAAGGGCTGTAAAATGGGTGCCTTCCTGATTGCAAGGTCGGCTTGGAGTATGGGATGGAGTGGACTTTATGCATGCAAAGCATGATGGGATAGAACCTTAAAGCACTCGCAAGTAATTTTTTAATGCCATTCCCTCTTCCTCTGCAGAGTGGAGGTCACTATCGTCACCGTTTACAAGGCACAGAGCCATGGTCACTTCCCCTGGGTCATCCAGCAAGCTGGGAGCAAAGCAAGGAGTAGAAGCAGGTTTTCTGCATCCTGGTTCATTGCTCCTCTCCCTCGAAGGCCCTGCCTCTGTCTGCCTTCATCGTGGGGCAAGAGCTGTATTATCTGGTGTCTTTTAGCTTCAAAGTAAGCAGACTTGCTGGGAGAAAAACAGCTGTCCCTTGCTTACCTCTGCCAATTCAAAGCACCTCTAGAGCTGTAATATTCTTATTAAGTGAGCAGGTGCTGATAAGAGCCCTGCATTTACAACCAGCCACTTACCTCTTCCCCTCTTGGCACCTTGTTAAGGGGTATTGACAGGGACTCAGACTCTTCCCAAGCCCCACGTGGCCTAGCATGCTGCCACCCTGGGGGCTGATTCTGCCCAGCTCACTGCATTGCGAGATTATCTAACACCTGCTCGATGCACGTGAAATGCCTCTATTCAGACCCAACGGCACTGCACGCTCTGTCTGCAGAGCAGCTTTAAAAGTCGTGGTGGCTGAGATGTTTTTGGGGTGACCCCAGAGCATCCCATGTCGAAGCTAAGAGCATGAACCTCCACCCTGGGCTAGAGAAGGGGCATCAAACTTGACCCAAGCCAGCTCCCAACGGGGTGGGGGCAAGGTGTATAGTGGTGTCCGGATGAGTGGCATTAAGGAGCTGTGGGGGTTAACACAGGTATTGCTTGCCTCTGCCACCAAACTGTGTCCTTAGTGGTGTCTCGATATCCCAGATCACAGCAGTGGCCCCCACTTCTGCTTGTCCTGCCCCTGAATTCCTAGCCTCTCTACGAGTCCAGTGGACCAGATGGTATGACTGTGGGCTGGATCCGGCCTGTGGGCTGTATGTTTGACACCCTTGGGCTAGAGGGCCAGGATGGTGAATGCAATAGTTGACTCATCCTCTACATATGACTTGTCCATCAGTGGAAGACAAAAATAATGGTTTGTCTGGAGTATCAGACCCAGAGACTTCTTTGCACATCATGGGGGTCCCGTTTTCTTTTGCGGCGGGGGAAATTCAGGTGCTAATTTAATGATTGTTAGACCGGTACAGAGTTAGCGGTCACTGATTTTTAACTTCTCACTTTCCAGCAAGCCAGAGGAAGGATTGCTTAATCCAAATTATGTGTTGGTGATGGGTGCTATCCATGCAGCACAGCTACTACCCCCTGCCTGTGCACTTCCCTGCTGCTTGGAAGAAACCCCAGGTGGAGAGGACAGGACAACTTGGGTCTGCCTGCCAAGCCACAAACAAGGCAAGACCAATTATGGTTTCTGAGATGGAACCTCGTCCTCCACAACTGGGAGGGAGATCACATCAAGCCTTTGACCATCCATGGCTTGGCCATGTTAACGTTTGGACCTTTATGACCTGGGGCCCAGTATGTAGATCGTGAAAGGGACAGTCTAGTTAGTAGCAAGAAGCATCAACCTAAACCTGAACCCATACACCATGAGTGCTGGGAAAATGTAGATCCCAATTCAAGAGTTACCACTGGCTCCCACATCTGAGGCTCCTTGAGAACTTGGGTCAATGAGTCTTGGGCCCATTTCCACCCCTTACCTGTCCCCCTTTAGCCACTGTTACTCATCACTGGTGGGAGGCAAGGAAGGTATGTGTGATGCCTTTACAGGAAGCTTAGATTTCATAGACATTAGGGCTGGAAGGGACCTTGTGAGATCATTGGGTCCAGCCCCCTGGCCCAAAGGGCAGGAAGTCAGCTGGGGTCAGATCATCCCAGCAAGATAAGCATCCAAGCATTTCTTAAAGGTATCCAGAGTAGGTGCTTGCACACTTCTGTGGGGAGTCTATTTCAGACTCTGGAGACTTGGACGGTAAAGAAGGTTTTCCTTGTGACCGGTCTAAAATGGTCTTCCAGCAGTTTATGACCATTAGACCTTGTCTTCCCTTTTGGTGCCCTGGTGAACAGACATTCCCCCAGATCCTGATGCACACCCCTGATGTACTTATAGGCAGCCACCAAGTCACCCCTGAGCCTGCGCTTCTCCAGGCTGAAGAGTCCCATGGCTTGCAGCCTTTCCTCATAAGGCCTGCTCCCTTGACCTCTAATTGTTGACATGCATCAGATCAATGCTTGGGATCTTAATATTGTGCTGTTAGGCAGGAGGGCATGACACAAAATTATATACACACACATGCAAGCTACACATATGACACTATGGATCCGCACATATGCACATACACATACAAGCACACACTTCGGTGCTGGCTGTGTATTAACACTAGGGAACTTGAGGTTACTTGCGGTCACTTGGTGCCAGAGTTACTAGGAGTCACTTGGTGCTGGGGTTACTTGGGTCAAATGGTGCCCCAGGGTTACTTGGGGTCACTTGGTGCCCCAGGGTTACTTGGGGGTGAAGGAAAATCCAGGGGACAGAGGAGGTGAAGGAGTAGAGCCAGGGGATTAAGCCGGGGCAGCAGAGAGAGAGCCAAGCCGGTCAAAGAAGTCAGGAGGAGCAGCAGAGGTGAGGTGAGGGGCGGTGGAAGAAAAAGCCGAGAAATGGGAGGTAAAAGTCGGAGGAGGAGGAGGCTGGGAGGTAAGGAGCCAGGTGACGGAGAAGCCGGGAGGCTGCAGGGGGCAGAGAGAGAAGCTGGGAGGCAGGTCAGGGTTGCAGAGAGCTGGGAGGCAGAGGGCAGAACTGGGGGGAACTGGGAGACGGCAGGGGTTAAAAGATCAGAGATGGGAGGTAGGTCAGAGGGGCAGAGAGCAGAAATTGTAGCAGGGCTGGGAGATCAGTAAGACAAAACCCAACTAGATAACAGTTTTATTAAACAGGCAACACACTACACAGCCCATGAATTTATTGGTGCACGCACGCGCGCGCGCGCAATGGGAGCAGGAGAGGAAAGGCTTAATGGAGGGATCCAAGGTCCAGGTGTGCAGAGACAGAGCTCAGGTCCCTTGCTTGGGGGAAGAAGGTGGGTGATAACTACCTATCCAGGCTGAGAGTTGATCCTCAGTGGCCAGTCGGGGTCTTCTCCAGCAAGGTGTCCAGAGGGGGTTGCCGGTGTGGTCTATGGGTGGATAGGTGGTGTGGTATAGTGCTGGTCCAGATGGAGAGGGCATCCTCAGGAGGTCACACTCTGCCACCCCTTTTATAGGGGTAGGCTACCTGTGACTCCAATGGGTAGGACATGCCCAGGCAAGGGCCAGTCATGCTTAGATGAGGTTGTGCATCTCCAGGTTGCATCCTCATTGTTTGGTGGGATACAATGGTGGAGTTACTGGTTTCTTGGAGGGTCTTTATCTTTCAGATATTGGGTTTTATCTTTGGTCCTGGGAGTAGCTCCATGGTTTCAGGGAGAGTCAATGCAAGGTGGCGATTCGGTCGTTAACTTGATGGTCTGGTCGTTGAGTTGATGGCCTGGTCATTGAGCAGGAGCTATTTTTAGGCCTGCTACCATTATGTCTTAAGCACCCTCATTCACTCTCATTCACCCAGGAACCAATTTACATAGGAGGGGTAGGTATGAGCCATAGTTGCAAGACGATTACAACAGGGTATGTCTGGGTGGGGGGGGCACAAAATGGAGACTTGACATTACTTTGGTTAACTTGCAGGAACAGGCCTAAATCATATGATATCGATGTAAAACAATACAAATCAATACAAACCTAATAGGAATACAATATAAAACAGTAAACATCAATACAAAAATAACAGAACACTATTTACAATATAAAGAGGGGCTTGTTACAATAATGGCACACAAGAACTTATCTTAGCTCATCTAGGACTACTTATAAGGAATAGAGGGGGCAGGGAAAGGGTCAGAAATGGTTGGGGAGGGGAAGGGAATGTATTTTTAAGTGAAAAAAAAAGAGAAAAACCTGTGGGTTTTGCTACATATTCATGCACATGGCTCTCTTCTGGACTCTCAAGTTTTTCCATGTCCAGAATTGGATGCAGTACTCCAGCTGTGGCCTTGCCAAGGCCAAATAAAGCGGGAGAATGACATCTTGGGTCTTGCTTGAGATGCATCGGTAGATGCAAGCCAGGGTTTGATTTGCTTTGCCCGCTGCGGTATTGCATCGGTGGTTTATGTTCATCTTGTGGTCAATCATGACCCCCAAATCTCTTTTGGTCGTGGTGCTAGTGAGTGTTGCACTGCCAAGCCTATAAGTATGATGTGGGTTTTTTCTCCTGAGGTGGAGCACCTTGCATTTCTCCGTGTTGAATGTCATCAGGTTTTGATCCGCCCACCTTGCGAGCCTGTCCTGGTCAGCTTGAATCCCCAGCCTGTCCTCTAGTGTGACTGCACGTCCCCATAATTTAGTGTTGTCTGCAAACTTAACCAGTCCACTTCTGACACCTGAATCCAGATAATTTATGAATATATTAAAGAGTACTGGTCTGAGTACTGAACCCTGGGGAACACCACTGGTCTTGATGTGGCATGGTGACTCGGTTCCATCGACTGTCTCCCTCTGGGTCCGACCACGGAGCCAGTACCCCGGCCATCGGACCATAAGGTTGTCCAGGCTGCAGTTCCCCAATTTTACCATAAGGATATCATGGGAGACCGAGCAGAGGTCTGGTTCTCTTTATTTAGTTCAGTGTCAGTCTGAAGTCAGGACTTGCCACTAGGGTTTTACATTGAGCAGCTGACTTGAATTAACCATCTGGATGTCAAGTAGCACCTTTTTTTTTTTTCAGTGAAGCCCTTAGAAATCTTTGGGCAGTCAGTCTCTCCTTTGGAACAGGCAAAAATCCCAATTTCGTTTTCCTAAATCAATAAAACCCTTGTTAGTTCAGTTGGTAGCACACCAGAGTTGTAATCAGGGGCTTGAGTTCAGGTGTTTGGGGATGTCTTGAGCGCTGGAGGATTTAAGTTAATTCTTGCAACTTCCTGCCTCAGTCATGGACTTTCAGGAGCTGGTAAATGTCTTTGTAAATCACTGGAAGTTTGATCCCATTCCCCGTTTTTAGGGAAATGCCTTTTTGTATCATACAGAGTTTTCAAATGATGATTAGACCAACATGTGTCTGGGATGCTGTAGACAAAGGTGACCCTATATGGAGCAGTGTGTTGGGCTAGATGACCTCCCAAGGTTTCTTCCAGCTCTATTTTTCTATGAAAAGGTGAGCTCGTGCCTTCGTAGCTGGGAGAGGGACCAGTCTGATTTATACTCTATTTGTCCAAAGATTTTGCCCAGAGAAACCAGTTTAATAGTGATGGACTCAGCTTTGAATGGGTCTGTGAGTTGGATCAAGTCTTTTTGGTGAGGTAAGACATTCAGGGGCTGAAATCCTGCCTTCCTGCTTATATGTGCTTCACCACCACAATATCTGAGCATCTTGTTGAGGGTGTTATCTGCCTGACTTTCATCCGAAGCAGGGAGAAAAAAACAACCCTCTATCTTATAGCTAGAAATCTGGGGCATAGGAGCGTTTAAGAGACCTGATCAAGATCACACAGGAAATTTGTGTCAGAGCTGGGAACTGAACCCTGTCTAGTTCCCTGCTCACCAGATTATCTAACAGCAAACCACATGGTAATCCTCCACTTCCTTCCTGCTCGGTGAAGAGTAAGTAACTTGCATCTGCTAATAGAGCCTCTATGACACTGAAAGTCCTATGTATTGGGCCTTTAAAGGGGCAATCAGTTCTTTACATCCCCACATATATACACAGAGATACTTGGTTGGGGTTTTTTTTAAGTCTAAAGCTTATTCTGCAGGTCTGAAACAGCTGCCGACGGCTTTCTGCTCTGACACCTTGTCAGGGTATCGTTTTACCATGCCAAGCCTTGCTTTTATTCTTAATCCCCTGCAATCTTTTAAGTGATCGTAACTTATCTGGGGTCTGCTCTATAATTAGCTGTCACTCATGGCAAGCCGGAGTGCCAGGACCGCAGACGGTGACGCTTTGAACATAAGAGCAAAGCCAAATTACTGATTGCTCAGCCAGATGCAGGGTGACTTTTCCGGCTTGGGAGTGATGGCCATGGAGATAGAGAAACCGGACAAAAAAGCACCCATGTCGCAGCTGCTTGATACCTGTCCTTCCACGCAACGTGGCTCAGGATGCTGGTGGAGACCAATGGGTGGCTTGCCAGGGAACGCAATCTGTTCCAAGGCTTTCCTACAGGCTATTAATAGGGCTCCCAAAACAGATCCCAGAGTCGCGTCTGGGCTGGCTCAACAAGGGTTTTGAGCTCTGCGTGTCTGAAAGCACAAGAAGGGGGCAGACTTTGCTGCAAGTCCGCGTGGCTTGTGCCAGCCGTCTACCTAGGATAAACACTCCCAGGACTGTTTGCGGGGGGAGGCTCTGCAGCATCGGCAGATCACAAGCAGAGGGGCAGGAAAAGACTAATTCCCTCAATAGAAAAACCCACGTGGCAGGTGGTTTTCTAATTTGCATGGTGCCTCCTCTGTGGAGAGCCTAAGAGCTTTGGAGCATGTTGGATCCAATACTCAAATCCATGCACCCTTGCCTCCCCAGGGGTTGCCCAGCTGTTGCTTGAGGTGGTCTCTGATGCTAATGAGGTTGGGTCTTAAAAACCTCCAAGGATGGAGATCCCACCTCTCTGGGGAGCCTGTTCCAGTGCTTCACCACCTTCCTAGGGAGAAAGCTTTTCCTAATATCCAACCTCAACTTCCCTTGCTGCAACTTGCTCCTTGTATCATCTTCTCCCACTGAGAACAGTCCAGCTCCATCCTCCTTTGAACCCCCTGCAAGGAGGTGAAGGCTGCTATCAAATCCCCCCATCCATCTTCTCTTCTCGTCTCGTCTCGTCTTGTCTCGTCTCGTCTCCAGACTAAATAAGCCCAGCTCCCTCAGCCTCTCCTCATAAGCAGGATCCTGGTTTTCTCCTGGTTAAAAATCACAAATCACTGATAAAAATGGCAAATTCTCCAATTACCCTCCCCCCCTTAATTAAAGTGAAACGCAGCTATATATATAGGTATCTGCCGAACACAATGCTTTATTGATATACTGTAAAGCAATCTGGAAGCCTACCGGTGCCTCAATCACTAATAATAAAATACATTCTTAATACCTATACATTTTGGCATTTGATTTGGGGTTTTTTATCATGGAAAATCAGAGCTCCCCCTGACCCTTTCACTCACCGGGATGTAGGCCCAAGCCCCTCATCCCCAAGCCACTGCCCCCCATTCCCCCAGTCCTGCCGGAGGGGGCCCCCAGCTGCCAGGGCTATGGGTTCAGGGACCTAGGTCTGCAGCCCCCTGTTCCCCCAGCAGTGCCCAAGCCCCGTCTGCTGCCTGCGGGAAGCGGTGGCTGCTGCGATGGAGCAGAGCCCGGAGCCTGGCTCTCTCTCCCCCATGGGCAGCAGAGCCAGTGGGTTTGACCCGGCACGGCAGGGCAGAATGGGTTGGGCAAGGAAGCTCATTGCTGCCACTGCAAGCTCTGCAGCACCACGGCGAGATGCCCACTGCCCACCTGGCAGCAGCAGGGGACACAGCTCCACTCCACCACCCCTGCTGCTGATGCATGGGCAGAGGGTGCCTCGCCTTGGCAGCACAGGGTTCACACCAGCGGCACTGAACTTCACCCCCTCGCTCTGCCTTGCCACACTGGGTCCTTCCTGCTGCACCATGGAGGCAGTAGGGCAGGGAGCCTGCCCCCACTTGCAACCCATGCACAAATCTGGGGGGTACCTGCCACTGCTACTCCCCCTAGGAGTGCGTGCAGTGGCAGAGAGCTCAGCCCCCGTCTTCTGGACAAGCTGCCCACAGCTCCGTCCCACTGCCTGCCCAGGCCCTGGGCCCTGCAGCCACATGCACTGCCCTGGCTGGGCAGCACCCCCAGCCCTGCCTTTCCCTCCCTCCTCCCTATGGGAGACTCAATCCCAACCCCCCCCCGCTGCAGGAGCTGCTCCCCAGACTGCCTGGCAGCCATGTGTGTGTGCACGCGCACGTGCACATGGCACTCCTGCCTGACCGCCCTCCTCCCGCTCCCCCCCAGTCCCTTGAAGGCTGGAACTCAGCCAGCCTGCAAGGGGAAGCCTGCTGTTTGCTGCATTTTCCTCCTTTAATGGAGAAAATCTGGGTTTTTCTCCTTCAAATGAGAAAATCCAGGTTTTACCATGTTTTTTCCGTGGCAAACAGAAAACCTGGATCCCTGCTTATCATAGGTCATGTGTCCCATTTTCATTGCCCTCCACTGGACTCCCTCCAACTTGTCCACATGCTTTCTATAGTGGGGGGCCCTAAACTGGACACAGGACTCCAGATGTGGTCTCACCAGTGCAGAATAAAGGGGAATAATCACTTCCCTTGATCTACTGGCAGCGCTCCTACTGATTCAGCCCAGGATGCCGTTAGCCTTCTTGGCAACTAGGGCACCCTGTTGACTCATATCCAGTATATTGTTCACTGTAACCCCAGGTACTTTGCAGATGCATAATATATGGGTGTTATATCCAGATGCATTTGACTTCCTGACTGACCAGCTACCCATGTACACCTGGGGTGACCTGTGATACAAATCCCAGACAAGTCTTGAACAGCCCACACCTCTAGCACCACCTTAACTGCTCTGGCACTGACTTTATCAACATAGCACATTGAGGTCAGTGCTTAATTCTGCCTGTTGTTGGCCTTGATGACCTACGCTGAAGTTTTAGTTCCTCGTCTCCACTAGGATTTTACAATCCTAAATGGAATCAGCTCTCTTGACATAAAAACCACACCTATTTCTGTCTGTAAAGGCTGAGCCTTAGCAAACATCAGGCAGTAAATGCCTACCCGATGGCATCATCTGGGCCAGGATCCTGGGTTGGTTTTGCTTACATGAATGAACAAACAGGATTTATTGATAGGCTACAAGATAGCATGCAACTCAGAAAAACTCAAAGCTCCTGTAGCTTTAAAGGCATACTTGAGGGAGTGTCTTCCGACAGTCTTTCCACCTGAAAATACAATGGTAGGAATAGAAGGAAATTTAAAAAAAATGTAAAAAAAAAAAAAAAAAAAAAAAAAAAAAAAAAAAAAAAAAAAAAAAAAAAAAAAAAAAAAAAAAAAAAAAAAAAAAAAAAAAAAAAAAAAAAAAAAAAAAAAAAAAAAAAAAAAAAAAAAAAAAAAAAAAAAAAAAAAAAAAAAAAAAAAAAAAAAAAAAAAAAAAAAAAAAAAAAAAAAAAAAAAAAAAAAAAAAAAAAAAAAAAAAAAAAAAAAAAAAAAAAAAAAAAAAAAAAAAAAAAAAAAAAAAAAAAAAAAAAAAAAAAAAAAAAAAAAAAAAAAAAAAAAAAAAAAAAAAAAAAAAAAAAAAAAAAAAAAAAAAAAAAAAAAAAAAAAAAAAAAAAAAAAAAAAAAAAAAAAAAAAAAAAAAAAAAAAAAAAAAAAAAAAAAAAAAAAAAAAAAAAAAAAAAAAAAAAAAAAAAAAAAAAAAAAAAAAAAAAAAAAAAAAAAAAAAAAAAAAAAAAAAAAAAAAAAAAAAAAAAAAAAAAAAAAAAAAAAAAAAAAAAAAAAAAAAAAAAAAAAAAAAAAAAAAAAAAAAAAAAAAAAAAAAAAAAAAAAAAAAAAAAAAAAAAAAAAAAAAAAAAAAAAAAAAAAAAAAAAAAAAAAAAAAAAAAAAAAAAAAAAAAAAAAAAAAAAAAAAAAAAAAAAAAAAAAAAAAAAAAAAAAAAAAAAAAAAAAAAAAAAAAAAAAAAAAAAAAAAAAAAAAAAAAAAAAAAAAAAAAAAAAAAAAAAAAAAAAAAAAAAAAAAAAAAAAAAAAAAAAAAAAAAAAAAAAAAAAAAAAAAAAAAAAAAAAAAAAAAAAAAAAAAAAAAAATGAAGTCTCTAAAAACTTTCTGACTTAAAAATTCTGGATCTGGGATCAGCCCCACGGAGAGCTGCCTGCCTAGCTGCAGCATCACTGCTTTCTCTGGGGCATCTCTGTGTCATTGAAGGTAATGGGGATGTGCAGAGAAGCAAGGGCCTGTCCACGTGAATCTGTCTGCAAGATCAGGTGGGCAGGCAGTTGTTAGCGGCTGCGGGTATCTGACCTGCAAATCAGTACGGCAGAACCGGGATGCTTGGCAGGATCCAGCTTCCTCGGCCCCTATGAAGATAAGGGCTTGCAAACCAACTGGGAGGGGAGGGGGACGGAAGACACGATCATGACAAAGAGCAGCATGCGATTCCAGCTCTTCCTCGAGTGCCGCCCTGACCCTGTTGCTGGTGCTCCCGTTAGCTCAGCACCTGGTGCACCTGCCCTGGTCACCCGATGCTACCGGGTGCATGGGACCACTGATGGGTTCCAGCTGTGTGGAGAGGGGCCCTTGGATGTAGAAGCCACAACAAACATCTGCATGCCTCCTCCTGCTGCGGGTTGCAAGCCAACCGGATAGAAAATCATCTGGGTTCTACTGTTATTAATGAAGTTTCCTTAATTTAGCGCAAATCAGTGCAGCATTTGGGAAATGGAAAGGCGATCCCTTTCGGCAATCCCTTGATAATACAAGTCCTGGCTCTGCTACAGATTGCTCTTTGGCCTTAAGCCAGTCCCATCACCTTTGCCTTTGTAAAAGGGAGCTAACACCTCTTTCTTCTCCCAGTCTGTCTACTTGGGCTGTCAGCTCTTCAGAGCAGGTGCTGACTTGTATGTGTATGTAAAGCACCAGGGAAGAGGGCTGTCACCTGAAATGTGTAAAACTTTCCATATGTCCATCATCTTATCCTTCCCCACCCGCAGCCAAAATAAAAGTCGGTGCCTATGTATAGAACCTAATACAAAAAATACCTTAGGAACGACAGGCATGACGAACCCTGCCTGAACAATATAATAATACTAGGATTTAGCAGGATAATTGCGAGTGCTCATAAGTACCTTCAGGTGGAGCTGCAGAAAATGGAACAGGCACAGACTGGAAGTATTTAGTGTCGTTTCGGTAACGAGCTTCAGACAGACAAATCCGAAAGCTTCCTGCAACGTTGCTGGTCTCACGTCGTCAAATGCAACAGAACAAAGCAAGCGGCTCGCCAATGGCCGTCGCTCTGTGCATGTTAATGAGAGGGGCAGGGAGTGTGCCCAAGCCAATAGTGTTCACCAAATTGCAACTGTCGAGATAAGCTATTGATGCTGGGAAAATGAGGTTGCTGCTGGCCTAGTTGTCATGTAGATGGAGGGTAACAGGGCCTCCTGCATACAAAGACAAGTCATCCTAAATACTGGGATTATTGGCATGGAAGGATGCAGGATTCTCAGTGCATTTTCAATGCAATTTTTAACCATCTGCTGAAAATTTTTAGGCAGAGGGTGGTGTCATATGTCCACCTGAACACTTAGTGCAGTTAAAAGGGAGAAGACGCATGTTCAAGCAGCTTTGCATGTGTAAAGTGCCCTTGTGGCATTGGCAGACAAGGTTCCTTGGGTGAATTTGATATCTTTTATTAGACCAACCCAAATGGTTGGAAAATAGTTATTGAGCAAGCTTTCGGGTTCAAAAACCCTTCGTCAGGCTCAGGAAGCTGCAGCAGTCGGTGTGTGCT
>NW_005842173.1:496104-496479 GCF_000455745.1 Alligator sinensis
CAATCAGAGATTGTAGGTTTTCAGTCCAAATGATGAAGATGTCATCAATGTATCTTGAGTATAGCAAGGGTTTGATGGTGCAGTTCTTGAGGAAGTCTTCTTCCAGGTGGCTCATAAAAAGGTTGGCATACTGTGGGGCCATTTTAGTGCCCATAGCTGTTCCCATCATCTGGAGGAAGTGTTGATTATTAAAAGTGAAATTGTTGTGTGTGAGGATGAAGTGTATAAGCTCAGTGATATCTTTGGGTCTGTATTCTGGGTTGTAATCTTGTTCCTGTAGGTATGTAAGGCAGGCTTGGATGCCATCCTGGTGTGGGATGTTGGTGTATAGGCTGGGAACGGCCGTGGGGGCTAGAAGGGGGTTGCTGGGGAGGG
>NW_005842173.1:496596-500103 GCF_000455745.1 Alligator sinensis
GTGGTCTATGTTTTTAAGTTTCCGTAGCAAGTCTGTGGTGTCTTGGACAAAACTTGCTCTGTGGGTGACAAGCGGTTTTAGGATGGATACAACAAAACCTGATATTTCCTCAGTTAGGGTCCCATGGTTGGATATGATAGGGCTGCCAGGGTTCCCTTGTTTGTGGATTTTAGGGAGCATATAAAAAGTCCCTGGGTTAGGTAGCGGGGGGATCAAGGTCTGTAGTTTTTCTGTACTTTTCTTGTGGCATTGCAAACTCGTTCCCTTTCAGGCGAGGGTTGTTACCTCCTAGACATGTACTAACTTTAATAGGTCACCTGGGGCTCACAGGGGACAATAAGCTGAATATGAGCCATCAGTGTGCCCTTGTTGCCAAGAAAGCTAGTGGCATCCTGGGCTGCACTGGTAGGTGTGTTGCCAGCAGGTCCAGAGAAGTGATTATTCCCCTCCATTCAACACTGGTGAGGCAGCAAATGCATCTTGCACATGCTCACTGTGGGTCATTTCGGGACTATGGGTATGTGCAGACGTGAACAGAGCAGCTCTGGCTCTCTGGTGCCCACTCTAGCCAGCATTGGTGATGCATAGGGGGTGCACACGGGTGCATGTGCACCCCCTGAGATTGGTGGTGCACCCCTGAGATTGGCTGCAATCGCTGCTCACCCACCCCCCACCCCACATGACACCGCCGGTGGCATCTGGATGGTTGCTGATCGCCGCCGGCTGCTGCCAATGCTGCCGGCAGCATCTGTGGGTGGTTGCTGATCGCCGGTCGGCACTCGCCATCTCTCACTTGCCGCCGACACCTCTGCGGCCGCCTGCATGAGCTCCCTGTTTACTGCCGCCATGCCCCTACTGCCAACACCACCGCCGTGGTGGTTGCCGTGCCCCCCCAGCCTAAATATGACATTCTCGCTTGCCAGGTCCCAGCTATGTTACAAGGAACGGTGACAACATTGTGTTGGCTTCTAGTGGCAAAAATCCTTGCACCGCTCCTGATGACATTCCAATGATTTGCTTCTGTTGCACGTGAACCAGTGACACCAGCCTGAGATGTCTAAACCTGCTCAAAGGCGCTTAAAACTTGATGGAAGTTGGGCTCCCAGTTCCCAGCCTTGGCTACCCATTCCTGGTCTACATGTAGCACAATCAGCATCAACCTCAGTGACGGCACGTTGACCTTGGTGTGTGCTTGGCCTCCACAACTTCATTGCCCTTTCTCTTTTCTTTGCCGTTCTTGCATGGCAGGCATCACTGGGGTATCCGAGCAACTCGGCTCTTCGAAAGGTTTGTCTCGCTTCCAAGACATGGGACGAGTTGTTGTTAGTGAGCTGGAGAAAGAAACAGGGCCTTGTATACAGCTGGCACATGCTCAACTTCTAGGTGTATGTCATTGTGTCCTGGCTGCCAGAGCGGTGTTATTCTGCAGCTTCTGCTTTTATTTAAAAGAGCAGCTTTTGAGGGGAGAGAATAACTTTTCTCAGCAGGTGAAGAATGCCATTTTTCATGACTGCTCCGTGGCTGGTTTTGAAAAGCTTCCCAAGCCGTTCTGTCTAAATGAGAAGTGCCTTCAATGCTGAGTCCAGATACTTGAGTCCTGGAAAGAGAGCAAACTTTGCTCGCAGACCAGGTGCTGACAATTAGTACAATGAGAATAAGAAATAAAAGCCTTTGTTTGAAGCTGAAGAAAGCGGGGAAAAAGCAGCCATGGAATCCGCTCTCCAGAGGTGGATAAGGGGGTGGCTTTTATTTAGTCTGATGCCTTGAATGGGCTGTTTTCTTTCACTGCATCTGGTCCAGGGGCTGAATTGCTGTGATTTTGCTGATTCTGAGCATGCAGGTGCGAGACGTCTGAAGGCTCCTTCTTGACTCAACCTGGCTTTGGCCATTTCCCAGCTGTGGTTTAGAAACACCCACAAAATCCATGGGAGTGGGGGTCATACCAAGTTGTTACGGGTGTTGAGTCCAGGTGTGAAGACCCTGCTGATTTCAGGCCCAACTGGATGCAGTTTTGCTGCCCATAGTGGGAATGGGCTGTTTCTTCTAAGAATTGGGTAGAGGTCTACAAAATAAAGTGCATGTTAGGATTCAAACCCAGAACAGCTGGATCAGCATAGAGAGGTAAAGTCTTTTGCACCACCAGGGAGCTGGTCAGGTCCCAGACTTGTTTCTCCTATGAGGATGCTAATGCGGTGCCAGGTGAGCAGGAGAAACCTATGGGACCGCAAGCTGGGGAGGCTATAAATGCCCGCGGCCTGGTTGATCCTGATAGTGTAACGTCTGGATGTGAACGGGACGCCTTCTCTGGGACCTTTGAACGATTGTGACGTAGGTGGGTTGAAACCTCCAAGTCGACTGCATTAGCTGACTCTTAAGTCAGATACTGAACCAGACGACCAAGTTTTTGATTGCTTTTTAAACTTTTAAAATCTTGCTGAATAGTAAGAGGGCTGTTCAATGCTCCAAGCAGATCCTGGAAGTTAATGAGTGCTACATTTGCTCCAGTTTTGATGGACACGCTGCTGGAAAGGCCGGTCAGTGGCCATAACTATGAAGGATATAGGGCTAAGGAATGGCACTTTTCTCTGAGTTCATGTTGTATCAATGTCTCTAGCACAGTACAAGGCACTATTGTGCTACTGTTTCCCGGAAGAGAAGGAAAATCATTTGCTTTCCTGCAGTCATAACAGGGCCCGTGTCGTACCGTAAAAGAGTTAGGGGTAGAGTCCTGGGCTAAATTACATCCTGCTAATGAAGTTCCTCTTGCCCTGGCTCATAGATGGTGCCACTTAAGAGCCACAATTTTAAAAAATAGCAGCTATTCTAGAGATGATGCTCCTATAAATATTTGGAAACAAAAGAGGAAGAGTCAGATGCACAAATACACAATGGAAAACAACTGCTGAGATTGCAGTACTGGAAAAAGGGACCTGGGGATGATAAGCTGTAAACTGAATATAATTTAGTAGTGTAGTACTCGTTCTCTTTTTTTTTTTTAAAGTAATAGCATACTGGGACGTATTAAGAGGAGTGTCACGTGCAAGTCATGGGAAGTGGGTCTTCCACTCTGTTCAGCCCTTCACGAAAAATACGGGCAAAGTGGAAAGAGGTAGGGCTAGCACCAAAAGTGATTAGAGGTCCAGAAAACGAGAAAAATTTAGAAAGAAATGGAGTGTTTAGTCTGGAGAAGAGAAAACAGAGATGGTAAGTCTTCAAATACAAAAGGGGTTGCTATAAGGAGGATGGTGATCAGTTGGGTTTTTTGTGGCCATGGGGCACAGGACCAGAAGCAATGGGCTTCATTTGCAACAAGGGAGAGTGAGTTTGGGTATTTGAGCCAGCCCTGGAACAGATTACCTAGAGAGGTGATCTTTGGTATAGTTTTTTTGGTTTTTTTAGGCAAACATTTATCTGTGGTGGTTTAGACAGAGAAGTCCCTGCTTTGAACAGGGGCTGAACTAACTGACCTCCCTTCCAGCCCGGTTCGTCTGTGATTCCACGTGTAGG
>NW_005842173.1:500134-504255 GCF_000455745.1 Alligator sinensis
ATGTATGGGGTAAGGCAAGGATGAACGTATGAATCATGAATAGGGCCGCTCCCAGTGTAAACAACCAAAACTCTTTTCCTCCAAATATTTTGAACAAAAAAAAAAAGGAATGTGCTTCAAAACAATTTTTTGTCTTAAATTTCTTAGTTGAAAAGCCAGGGAACTTTGATTCGAATGAAGGTGTCAAGGGACTTTGCCGGGGGGAACAAAGTTTTAACCACCCATTTTGTGACCTGCAAGTAAATGGTTTTAATTCTCTCGTAATGGGCAGTGGCACACCTAAATATTAGTCAGCTTAGCAGACAATTATTTTATAGCTCTCGCTGAAGGGAAAAGAGATCCTTGGGTATGGCGTGTGCAGGTTGGTTACAGCGCTGGGGGTTTTTTGTGTTGATTTTTAGAAATGATGTGAGCCGTTTTGTGCTCAGCCCACATGCAGCATATCACGGAGAATGTACGGACTCAACCCTGGAAACTTTACTATCGTTCTTACGTTTTGCACGGACTCATAGCATGTATTTGCAGAGGCGCCCATTTGGTCATCTAGTTTGAGCTCCTGCATAGGAGAGGCCACTACATTTCTCCCAGTTACCCTGTATTAAGCTGGAAAGTTGCATTGGTTTTAGAGGTAACTCGTTTGTGGCTAAACCACATACTCTGGAAAGGCATTCAGTCTTGACCTGAAGACAGCAAGAAATGGAGAATCCACCACTTTCTTTGATGGCTTGTTTCAATGATAAGTTAATTTTCCTTGTACTTAAACGTTTGCCCAATTTCTAATTTGAACGTGTCTGCTTGCAGCTTCCAGAGGACGGCTCTTTTTATACTTGTCACAGCAGGCCTGACCCAGACGGGTGGCGTTGGGGTTCAGCATCTAGTCCAAGACTTGAAGGAGTCATAGGCCAAGATTCAACAATCCCAGGAGTCCAGGAGCCAAAGGGGTCACAAGCCAGATGAGGTGCAGCCACGGCACAAAGAGGGGCTTCAGGGAATGGGGGATGAAGTATGACAAGTGCTGTACACAGAAATAAAATCACACGCTTACTCCAGCTGGCTACATCCTTGCGTACACACCCAAGGATCACATTGAGCCCATTTGCCAGAGTATGCAGCTGCCAACTACGACCCCTAAAGCCTTCCCAGGGTCGCTGTTATCCAGTCCCCAGTTCTGTTGGTTTGGGGACCACTTTCCTTGCTCCTGGACGTATAACCGGGCAGTTAGCTAGACTCAAATGTGCTGTGTTCAAATGGGCTCAGCTCCACCAAGCAATCCAGACCTCTCTTTAGCCGTCCACCTTATTATTTGTCACTCCGCCAGGGTCTTTGTTGTCCACCAATTTTACAAGCAATATTTAATGTTTACTTCCAGGCCACGAATGCAAATGTCACATAGTGTCAGGACTCCTGCCGATTCCTGAAGCACCCGATAAGGAAGACCTCTTTGTACCACGGTCCCCCTTTGCCTCCTAAATTGTGGAGATGTCTCCCTCAGCCAGCTCTTGATCCATTTGGTATGTTATGTGTTGATATGGTACAGCCCTGATTTTTAAAAAAATCACTATGTCATACTGTGCCCAGTCAGATATCATTTTATTGTCTTACTCTCTTATGCCGTTTTATCATTGTCATCCCAACTTGTAGGGCAACAGGGGCATATTTCAGCAAATGAAAGCAGATATTTCAACAAGTGAAATCAGATTGGTTTGAAATACTCTATTGATTGGGATTCAGTACAGTCTTATCCTTTAATGAACAGCTAATTGAATCCTGTGCCATCTTTTCCAGTATTTTGCTTGGGGTTGCTGTCAGGCTAACCAACCTACAGTCACCTGGATGACTCGCTCACCCTTTTGAATACTGGCCCAGTGCTACGCTTCTTCTCGTCTTCTGGTATTTCCTGATATTCCAAGATTTATTAAAACTGAAAATCAGTTAGCCAGAGATCTTCTCAGCTAGCTTGCTGGGGACTAGTAGGTACAAGTTGTCCAGGCCTGCTAATGCAAAAATATTTATCTTTAGTCGATGTTGTTTAACATCCTCCTTAGTTACTAATGGACTGGAAAGTACTTCATCATGCGCATGTGATGCAAACACAACATCCTGCTCCTTTCCAAATACAGAACAGACATATTTATTGAACATCACAGACTTTCCTGGCTCATTAACAGTGTTCCCATCCACATCAACTGATGGGCTCTTACTATCGTTAGGATTTCTTTTGTTTCTGACATACTTCAACTTTTTCTTGTCCCTAGCATTGCCAGTCCTGGAGTTTTTCTTGACAGCTAGCTTCCCTTATCAATTTTCCATGCTTAAAAATGTAGAATTCATACGGATTACTTTTCATTTTTTTTCCCCCCATGGATTGATTAATTTAATTTATTTTAAATACAAATATCAGAATTGGGGTGGGATTTTAGCCGGATCTCTCCTCTTTTGGCTTCTGGGCCATCTATTGGCTCTTACAGAGTTCCCTATTTTCGTTCATGTTCTTTGTCTAATCTCTTAATTTAAAGGAAAAGGAATTCAGGCAGAAAATATGAACCCGTGATGGTCACCATCTTGGTTGATGGTGGCATTTAAACCATGTCCTTCAAAGTTGAAAAGTTTAAGCAACTGCAGCTGGAGCTAAAGAGATTGTTTTCTGCATAGGGATGTGACAACTCTTATCTTTGGTGTCAATGATATGGAGAGGGCCCCATAATGCACACATACCTGTGCGTGCAGCTGCCCTTCAGGGGCCTGATCCAATGGCCATCCAGTTCCATGGGAAAGTTATTTAAGATGTGTCTGACCAAGTCTTGGATATGTGTGTAAAGACATAAAAGTGATAGACCATGTTTAAGGCAATCAGGGCTCGTAGCAGAGATGAAATCCTGTATTAGACCAACACGATTTTTGCAAAAAAAATTCTTTAATTGCAAGCTTTCGGGCACAAATGCCCTTCATCAGGCATTGGAGAAAAGATTGTAAAAGTTCTCCTAGGGTTTAATAAAAGATATCATCTCTACTACAAGTCCTGATTGCCTTTTCCTTTAGACCAATATGGCTGCAACCTGGATATATGGACCATGTTCGACACTTCACCTATTTTTTTTAGGCAAAACCAGCTGAAAGATGTCCTGTGGTTTCCCATCTTGTCTAACCTATGTTGCACATGTTGGTCACTAAGAGCTTAAGTGAACAACACTATTATTTTCCATTCTTTTATCATTCCTGCCTCATGCTAAAGCGCACCTGACCGGTGTTTTAGGTCAGAGGGATGAATCAGTGCCATGTTTTAAAGAAATTCATTATATCAGAGAGAAGTGAGATTCAGGAGTGGACCGAATGCTGTGAAGATAAGCACTGGGGTATGATGGGGAGCTATGAAGCCTGACTTGGGTCATTATATTGTAACATTATAGAGAGGGAAGAAAAAATGGCTATTTCCAATGATGCAGTACAGTTACCTGCAGTATGATCCCTCCAGGTTGGACTTCCTGCATGGAGATTAATGTGTTTTCTGGCCTTCAATAGTGCAGGTATGATGGGGAGCTATGAAGCCTGACTTGGATCATTATATTGTAACATAGGAAAGAAAAAAATGGTTATTTCTGATGTTGCAGTATAGTTACCTGCAGCATGAACCCTCCAGTTCAGGTTGGACTTCCTGCATAGAGATTAATGTGTTTTCTGGCCTTCAATAATGCAGGTGGAGGGAGGCTATAAAAGCCCGTGGACCAGGATGGAGCATGAGTCAGGGCAGTTCTGAAACTGTGAATAAACCTTTCCAGGGTTCAGGTGCAGAGGAAGATCTCTTCTGTGGCTTGGCTTGGCCCCCTCCCCGGGCTTGTAGAGAGGAAGGATAAAAATGGATTGTGCTAGCAATGGCTGTATGGGCTCACCCTGGCAAGTTGGGTTTGATATTGGGAAGGAATTCGTGCACCTCTTTGAGCGAGAAAAGCAAGGTCAGAGGATGCTGTAATGCATGTCCTCTTATTGCTTCCTTGAATCTTTTTGTTTCTAGGTTAAAACCCAGGGAAAGCAGGTGAGGAGTCGTTTGCCCTGCAGTAGGTGATAAAGGAATAGGAAATCAAGTGACTCAATTGGGATGATTATCACGTGGGTCTCTCTCTTCC
>NW_005842173.1:504286-519011 GCF_000455745.1 Alligator sinensis
CAGCGTGATGCAGCAAACGATGTGGTGGCACGCGGGCTCCGTCAAGCGAGTCCCGTGGCGCTGCTCCGAGGCGGCACACCTTTGCCCGCCAGCCTGCACAGACAGCTGCTTTCTCTGAGATGTTTTAGGTGTGATTTGTTGGTAGATTCAGAAGCAGAGGACAGTGAGTTTAGAGGAAGGATAGTTTAGTGGGGAGGGTGCTTGTGTAGGGCTCTTGGGGGGCCCAGGTTCCTGCCTCTGTTCTCCCACAGGTTTTTTTGTTTCAGGTAAATCATTCAGTTATTTCTTCCATTGGTTTGTCATCTGTAAACTGGGGGCAGTGACACTTTCTTCTCTGCCTCACAGAGTGGGGAGGTTTGGGAGAGTAACACTATTGAAAACCGCAGCAAAGATAGCAGCGGTATCAATATCTGGGACAGGATGTGCAGAAAGACAGACCACAAGAAACCACGTAGGATGCAAACAAGAGCGTTGCTGCTGAGGGGTATAAAGAGCTGCACCGGGGAGAGGAAGCAAAAAGCAAGAAAATCAATCCTTCCAGCCACTAATACTGTTCATGAGTTAACAAAGCTGGTTGAAATGTTTCCTCTTGTCAAACTTTGGCAGGAGAATGTGAAAAAATGTGTGCTGTTGCTTTTTTACTTTTGTCTCCAATATTCTCAGGCCAAGCCTGGCCGGCCGATGTGCTTCCAGCACCATGGGACCAAAAACTACCAGAAATGTGGCAACTAGCACCAAGAGTGAAGCAACGCCTTGAAGTCGGACTTAGAGCCTGGGTGGGAATCCGGTGATACGGCTCAGTCCTATGTCTATGGCAGCCTGAGACTCCCAGCCCACCTCTGCTTCTCCAAGCGGTCCCTGTATAGTGCAAATCCACTTTTATGCAACTGGTTGCTTATCCCCAGGGCAAGGTGGCACCTTTGGGATCGGACTCGACGATCTGATAGGTCCCTTCCGACCCTAAAATCTATGAATCTATGAATCAAAACAAGTAGAAGAGCTGAGTCCTGTGAAGCTGCCTCGCTGCTATTTAACATGCCTCATGGGGCATTAACAGCTCATGGGCCAGGTCACCGGTGAGCGCAAATTGATGCTGTTTCATTGACTTTGGTAGAAAAGCCAAGATTTGCACTAGCAGTCGATCCGTTCCTGCAGTTCTGTCACGATTTCACCTTCTGGTTGTCACACACACAGATTATTGTCACATTCGGGGGTTTTGGAAGATGCTCAGCTGTGGCTCGGATTTTTCTACTGGCCTGGCTTTTACGATGCTTTTATTTGCCTTGCCAGGCATATATGTATTTGCTATGCACAATTCACATAGCCATGCTCCCCAGTGGGATTTTGGTCATCATGTTTTGTAGAGAAGGCAGGGCAGGGGGGCACCTTGTAGGCACTAAGTCGTCTAGGGAGGCAGGAGCTTTCATAGGTAACAGCCTACTTCATCAGATGCTCCGAGCGGGCTTGCAGAGAGCAAGGATGCTCAACCAGAAGGAATGAAGTCCTTTCTCTATTCCTGCTCTTCTGACTTCAGCCCATTTATAGCATCTGACTTCAGACTAACACGGCTGACTGCCTCTCCGGTTCTGTTTTGGACGGGTGACGAAGTACAGGAGCAGCAGGACTCGGAAGGATTCTGCATAGGAAACATGAGCACGGTCAGTGCCTAATTCTGATTCTCGCGCCGATGTAAAGCTGGAGTGCCTCTGTTGAAATCCAAGGGAGTTGCATGGATATCAAATCTGCATCCAGAAAACCGAGTCCCCCCGCCACCAACCCATAGTAATGCCTGATTGTAGTTTACGGCTTATGCACGGCAGAGCAAAGATTGAAAGGCTGGATAAGCAGCCTGGATTTCGGATGCTGGCATTTGGAGCATTGTGAGAAATGTCAGCACTTTAAAAGCAGGAACGAAACGTAGAATACCAGAGGACAGACAGATGGCCCTCGGCACGGCTGTGCAAATAGCATCGAATTACAACACTCGGGAGCAAAGTCCTTCATTCCTCTATAATCAAATGCATTGTGAATGTAGCGGGAGGATAAAGAGCCAGGAGAGGCTAGAATCGGCCAAGGGGATAAAACAGCGTTGCTTCTGGGGGTTTGCTGTTGGTAGCCATGACTGTGATCTCGGTGACTGTAACTATAACCATATGCCCTGAGATTTTGTCAGGGTACAAGGCACACCCTGTGAATTCAACGGCAGATTTGGGCCTTATTTACAATATAACTAAAACCATGAGAGCGGATCAAGTTCTTCTATTGCACCCATCACCAAGGTAGCCAAGTTCCTGGCAAATCTACAGGGCATCCATTTCTTTGGAACAGCCTATTTACACTGAGTGCGCCTAGTAACCCTTAAAAAAATCCATGTGCTTGGGAGTTTATTCAGCTGGGAATAGTGCTGGTTACCTCCATAAAGACCATTCCCTGTGGATTAAAGGAGGGCTAGAGGCCAGTGGGACTGTGGTTTCATTTCTAAGTGGGTCACTAATCCCTAGGGAATACCTTCTGTTCTGTTGCTTAAATGCTAGACACTGTTGTATGCTGTGCTGTTACCCACCCAAATCCCTGCGGGGGGCTTGACCTAGAGAGATGCTCATACAGGGGGGAATCTCTCGGAAACAGCCTCCTGTTCACAGTACACGAGTGAATCAGAATAGGTGAGTGATTGGTTGGCACAATGGAGAGCCTGTAGCTATTGGGTACCAAGTTCAGACTCAACTAAGCATATGTTTGACTCCAGTGTGTTGCCAAGATGGCCAACAGGGTACCCAGCTCAAAAGGATTTGGTGGGTCTCAGCTCATTGTCTAGAGGAGACGTGTCCATACCACAAAGACCCCTTAGCAAAACTGAGCATGAACTAGGGTCCTTGTGAGCCGGCCCAGGCAGAGTGATCCACGCACCAGTCTGGCATGAGAGAGACTGGAAGTCGGCTCTCCGTCCTCTCGCAGACATCCTGCGTGGCCTTGTCTCCACTGCAGTGGCAGCACACTGTGCTGGGTTGAATGTATGCATCCTCAGTGGAGTTATTCCAAAAATGAATTACAATTCCTCAAATTAAATATTGTTGCTGTCCTGTCATACTGGGAAGTTCCTGCTGCCTCACCCAGATTGTCACCTGGTATGCCACACTTCCAGGGAACCTCTGCCAACATGCTCCAAACCTGGGAGTATGTCAGAGAGGCAGTTTGGGGGTATGCACCCCCCCTGCAGAGGTCAGTTCTTGACCATGCATGAGCAGGCTGTGGGCATAAATGCAGAGGGACCTCACTGATACCCCTGTGGGTGTGAGGTGAAGGGGTGAGGTGTCCTTGGAGGCTAGTGGTGACAGTGGGATGCTTTTGTGGTCCAGACCAGTGGTTCTCAATCTTTTTTTGTACCGGGAGCCATTTGCCAAGATCGATGGCTTGTCCCGACCCACACCACCCTGGCCCTGCCCATAGTCCCCTACCCCTCCAGACCCTGCACCCCTCACTCCCAAGCCACAGCCCCCTGTCCCTGGGCCATACTGGTACCCCTCACTCCCAATCCACAGCCCCCTGCCCTCACAGCTGCCCCCGTCCTGCTTGGGCAGGAGCATGAAGGGTGAGTGTGGGCCCCTTTGTGTATGGGCACCAGTCCCATGCCGCTGGCCCACGCATGCAGCTCCCTGCTGCGGAGGACTGCCACTGCCTCCCTCCCTGGCTGAAGGGCCAGGCACCTTCTCCCTCTGCTTCCCCCCACCTGTGACCCAGCCTCGCTGTGTGCTGGCCGTATGCATCTTCGCACACAGATGCACGTGCACCTGCTACCTCCGCTCGACTGGAACGATGCCAGCTTGCAAGGGGGAACCCAAGCTTTTGCACATTTTTCTGGGACTTCCTCCTGACCCTTTGAAATATTCCTGTAACCCCCTTTTTAGGTCACAACCCACCGGTTGAGAAGCACTGGTCTAGACAAACTCTCAGCTGCTCTGTGCCTCAAAGCCCCTGTAGATAGGCATGGTGGTAGCAGCTCTTCCCTAACTCTCTTTAGTCATATGGATAAGTGAATGAAAGCTTATGAAGGGGGCTGACCCTAATTGATCGGGGACCACTGTGACAGCACAGAGGCTCCAAACCGAACTAGTCCTTCATCCTTTAAACATCGTCCTTCAGGAGCAAGTCACACTGGTGGGGCAAAGTGAAGATCCTTGCAGTCCCATGATGCTGCTGGTTCTGTGGGCTATCCAGAAGACTTCCTTCCCAATGATCCCTTCTTCAAGGACAAAGGAGCTGGTCTACTTCCCACTGAAATTAATGGAAAGAAAACAGTTTTCTTGGGCTTTGCCTGAGGCCCCAGCATAAAATGATGAGAAGCAGGTTACCTAACAAATTAGAATAAAAATAAAAAACCACAGCGAAAAATTAACCCAGGTTCTTAGACAAACTCACTTTGCTAATTTAGGTTATGTCTTACATTCACAGCAAGCCACCTTTGTGGTTAACATGGGTTTTTTTTAAGTCTTATCAAAGCCTTTTCAAGAGAGGACGCCCACTTACTTTTTTTCAAGGTCTGGTGAGAAAACAAAGCTAAGACATTTGAGGAAGCAGAACAGATGCAGGATGCAGAACCACAGTCGACTGACTCAGTTCAAAGCATTGTGTTAAAGGCCGAAATGTGGAAGCCGCAGCTCTCATCTGATATAGTGCAAGGGCCATGCGTGCTGAAGATCATCGCTGTTTCCTTTGCGGTCAGGTTTTCAGTTAGAATTGAGCTGTAATTGTACAGTAGCAGAACCAGCAATGCACTCGAGTGGAAAATCTCTCTAATCATTTTTTGTGGGGGCTAATTAATGCTTAGAGCAAAGCGTGTGTGTCTATCTGAGAGAGAGCCTGACAGCATCATTTCTGCTTAAATGGATCTGTGCATGTGCTTACAGGGCACTGAGTAGGCAGTTTGCATCTACATAACCATGTATCAGGGCTGTCGTTCCTCCTTTTTGGCTATATTGGCACCTGTCTTCTCCCTCTAATCTCCCCATGGTTTTCTCAGTGCTGGTGTGCAAGCCTTTTCCACTGTAGATCTCCCTCCTTTTTGGCACAGCCTGAATCATCACTCCTCACTTGTTCTCAAATAGTATCTGAAAATACACATTTTTTGTAGCTGCCTAGACTTATTGCTGCCCCTTCTAGCCCTCTGTCTACCATTTTGCTTCATTATAAGACACTGTCCTTGCACTGTAGAGATCAAGAGCTATCTATGTCCCTTTATCAGCTTTTCAGCATTGTCCCCTACTAACCACTATGGGGAATTATGCTTAAAAGTGAATGGCACCATTCACAGGGGGGATAGAGTTTCCTGTCATTTTTTCAGCTGAAAGTCTGGAGTAGCTTTGGTAGCAAAGGGAGTCTGGATTTAAACTGGAGTGGCAGAGAGATGTTCTGTGTGTATTGGTGTCAGAAGTCACATGTGCATTATATGAACCTCAAATCTTCAGCAGGTGCATCACAGTTAAGGTTAACAGGATTAGAGCCAATATCAGCAGAACATGGACTGTTCATAGAATCATAGAAAATGAGGGTGTGAAGGGACCTCAGGAAGTCACATCTAGTCCAACCCCTTGCTCAAAGCAGGACCAGGCCCAAATGGATCATGCCAGCCAGGGCTTTGTTGAGCCAGGTCTTAAACACTGCCAAGGATGGACCTTCCACCTCCTCTCTGGGTAACCTGTTCCAGTGCTTCGCTGCCCTCCTCATGAGAGTGTTTTTCCTAACATCAAACCTAAACTTCCCCTGTTTTAACTTCAGCCCATTGCTCCTTGTTCTGTCATCTGTCACCGCTGAGAACAGCCCACCTCCATCCTCTTTGGAACCCTCCTGCAGGGAGTTGAAGGTTGCTATTAAGTCTCCTCTCATGGTGCAGACAAATTAAATTTGTTGAGCAATTGGCCCTTAAAAGTGCTTTAAAGCCACCCTGTAACAGAAAAGCTCAGCTGCAGAGCGCTCCAATCATGTGAAAAATTAACTTTCATTGTAGGAGGGTTCAAATGAAGGTGCTTCAAAGTGGAGCACCTTCATTCACTTGTGTCTGTGCTGGTGGCTGGACTGCTGCAGCACAGCCCTGTCCCCAGTGATGTTTCAGGATGGGAAGGGGAGAAGGCAGGGGAGGGAGATCCATTCTGGGGTTTTCCCAGCTGTGCTGGAGGAAGGGGCAGGTGGACTCAAGCCCCCCCCCAAGGTGGGAGGACTCCAATCCACACTCCGCCGCTGCAGGCTGGGGAAATCCCAGAATAGATCTCCTTCCTCTACCTTCTCCCCTTCCCATCCTGAGACAACACCAGACCTGGGAGAGGGGTGGCGGGGCTAGGGGAAGAGGCTCTTTTTCCTCCCCACCCTCCCAACTCAACAGCTAACATCTGTTGGCTTGGGAGGATCTGTCTAACTCATGGTGCTATCTGTGAAGTGCCATGAGTTAGACTGGGGAGCTACACTTCTGTCTGCCCCTTAAGTCTTCTCTTCTCCAGTGCTCCAAGCCTCTTCTCATAAGTCATGTGTCTCTAACCATTTTTATTGCCATCTTTCCAATTTGTCCATGCCCTTTCTATAGTGGGGGGCCACTCCAGATGCAGCCTCACCAGTGCTGAATAGAGGGGAATAATTACTTCCCTCAGTCTGCTAGCAGTGCTCCTACTAATGGAGCCCAGGATGCCGTTAGCCTTCTTGGCAACAAGGGCATGCTGTTGGCTCATATTCAGTTTATTGTCCACTCTAACCCCCAGGTCCTTTTCTGCAGAGCAGCTGCTTAGCCAGTTGGTCCCCAGTCTGCACCAGTGCATGGGATTGTTCTGTCCTAAGAGCAGGACTTTGCACTTGTCCTTATTGAACCTCATGAGATTTCTTTTGGCTCAATCCTCCAATTTGTCTAGGTCACTTTGAATCCTAGCCTTACCCTCCAGCATATCTACTTCCAGCTTGGTGTCATCTGCAATCTTGCTGTGGGTGCACTCCATCCCATCTTCCAAATCATTGATGAAGATATTGAACAAAACTGACAGCCTCTTCACAGTAACCCAAACTGTGTAGAGCCATGCCATTGTTTTAGATTCTGTGTATAAATTCAGTGCTTGTCTGCTGAAGGCTGACTTCACTGCTTGAGAGTCCCTGCAGCTGGAAAGTACCATGTTGAGAAAGTACCACGTCATTTGTCCACTGCCAAGGGGTATTGATTCTTGTAGGGAAGCACAGAAATGCTTCACAAGAGAGACAATGATTTCAGCTTTTAATCAATCCATGTAACGCAGGGACTTCTTTCCAGGCTTGAAAGCTTGTGGAGGGATGTCACAAAATGCTCCTTCCAAGTAGCTGGCATTCAGGCTACAAACTGCATTTGTCCCAGTTTATCCATTTTATCCTGGTGCAGTTGTTTGGACATCCATGCCCACTGTCCCAGGATTAATCCTAAAAGGTTTCACAGAATAAGAAATGCTAACGGTTTATCTTTGGATATCATAAAGTATGTCTGGTTGGTTATTTCTGGACTGTGTTGTTTAATCAGTGGCAGAAAAGCTGCAGACAAGGTTCTTTGGGTAAGTCTGATATCTTTTATTAGATGAAAGCTGCAGTGCATTCAGCCACTCAACTCCTGATAAGAAGGGCAATGTGTGTACTTGCCAGCCCTGGGATATTTCTGTTCTAAGACAAACACACGCACAACTTGTCTAGGGAGGAATTCAATGTCTGTTCCTAGCCTCATTGCTCCCTGATCCTAGTAAAAAGGGTCAGGGAGGGCTGTGGAGGAGACCCACCATCTCTCTTCTGGAAATGGTCCTTTCCAAGTTAGTGTGGAGGTATTCAGTTGGAGATCCCTCCAAGGCCACTGCCTGTCTCCTTCTTTGTGTAGGCACAGAACAGTCTCTTTAGTCCCCAGAGCTTTCAGTCTGGCCTTTCCCTCTTCTGAGGAAACATCAGCCTTTCATTTTGGGCTCCATTTACCAGTCCCACCATTGAACCTTTCCTCAGAAGGCAGAGGCCTTTTATTTGCTGCAGTGGGCTTTCTTGATGCATGTAACATTTAATTAGAGAAAGGGATTAGGGTGCAAGTCTAGGCCATGGGTAAAGTAGTCCCTGCTCCACCTTGGCTTCTGTGCCTCAGCTTTTCCTCTGTAAAATTGCATGTCTCTACCTCATAGGGGGTCATGAGAGGATGGAAAGCATGAAAGATTGTGAGGTATAGATTGTAGCCGTGTTGGTCTATGGACATAGGCAGATGAAGGGTGTTTGTACCTGAAAGCTTGCAAAGAAGAATTTTTCCAACTATTTTAGTTGGTCTAATAAAAGATATCAGATGTACCCAATGAACCTTGCCTGCAAGATTGTGAGGGATTCAGATACAAGAGGCCTGGGGCCATGTAGGCATGTTAGAAAAGGGAAAAAGGGACTGTAAATGAGACAGACTTCATTGCAACCTCCACATCCCACTTCCCCGGGACAGTCCTCCAGCATTTTCCTCCTAGAACCAACCAAGGACTCGATCGTGGGAATACTTTGCCTTTGTAGAGCAATGTTGAGACAAACCTCTGTGCATTTAATAAAGCATCACAATATCTCATTAAGACGAGAGCAGTCAATATTGCTACTTTGCCAATCAGTCAGTTTAGGGTGAGGGTGAGAGGGTGAATGTCATGTGTCGCTTGGGGAAGGAGCAGCAGACATGGGAATAGAAATCCTGAGTTCTGCATCAGGTTTCTCTTGAACCATTCCTCAGCATTTCCTCCCCAAGACTGCTCATGGGGGGAGGAAAATAAAGCAGTACTGCAGGGGTGTAGGCTAAACTTATTTTCTGTACTAATGAAAATGAGCAGTGTGCAGGGGTGTAGGCTAACTTGCAGAAGGTAAAAGCAAAAATCATAGCTACAACCTTGCTAATATATTTTTAAAAAATCCCTTAAACCTTTCATGCTTGTGTCTTTCTCAGAAGATCGTGTTAGGGTGAAGGTAAACCTTACGCTTAAACCCTACTAAATCCATGGAAAGTGAAGCGGTTTTGAAGTTAGAACATGCTGTGAGCAGTCGCACGTTACCGGTTAATACCGTTTCTTGCCTGCACTGCTCTGACTTGCCACTAGAGGGCTGGCAAACAGGGATGTGGCTAGAAGCCAGGACACCTGGGCTCTATCTCAGCCCTTGATGGGGTAGGGGAGAAGGGGGGCTGGGAGCAATGTATCCTGGGATGCTGAAGGACTGAAGATTGCTACTTTTTATCTCCATGGAGCAGACTGAAGTACCCTAACATGAGCTAGGTAGCACGGCCCACAGTTCACTCTCACCTGACGTGGCATGACTCGGAAATGCTCAGAGGGCACTTTCATGGATTCATGGAAGTTTAGGGTTAGAAAGACTGCGGGGGTCAAATAACCCCAGCAAGGTGGGTGTCCAGTCTCCTTTTGAAGATCTCCAGGGTAGACCACCCCCGCTGGGAGTCTATTCCAGAGTCTGGTCACACGCACCATGAAGTTTTTCCTTATATCCATTCTGAAACCTTCTTCTAGGAGTTTATGACCGTTGCTCCTGGTTTTCCCCTGATGCGCTTTGGTGAATAGTTGTTCGTCTCTCCCCTGATGCTGTCCCCTGATATTCACTTGGCATGAATTAATGAGCTTTAACACATGGATGCTCACGTTTTATGGCTAAGTGTAGAGTGTAACTTCATCCTTACAGATATGGCTGAAGAGTTGCATGCATGATGGTCCATCATGGTATAGCAAACAGCCACAATGACTCCATAGGCCAAATCCAGACTTCCCAAAAGCACGTACTAGTAAGGCCTTGTCTAAACATAAACATTGTTCCCCTCTGATTACTGCAGTCAATAAAACATGAAGTTATGCAGTTATGGTCATATAACCATATCCCAGCAAAGGGTTGTAGCAATTTAATTCTATGGGGGTGGTGGGGGGAGGGGAGTAATCATCCCCAATGAAAATAGTGATACTGGTACAACGACTGTAGTGGCCAGGGTTGTCAATGACTTTCTCTATGTTTCTGTTGGGAATACTTTTACTTTATCCATTTGAACTGGAGAAGATTTGTTTCTGCTCCCTCATTTAAACACATTCTTCAAGGTAAATGGCAGAATTTTCCTCTTTGATACACATGGGAGAGTTGCACTGTTTATTCATCCCTCCTTCTTGTGTGGGATTAGGAATGAGCTCAGTAGATGTCCCAGGTTCACCATGAATATGCGGCCTGAAAAATATGTAGGATGGCATAGCAATCAAGCAGCTAAGCCACTGCAGGATCCGCTGCTGGTGCCTTGTAGCCCTTTGATAATTCATGGCGCTATTACATTCCTACAGCACTCTTTGTCCCAAGGGGCTTTGCAAGCCATATAAATAAATGCAAAACACTGCTAATAAAACCTCAGATCCATCAGGAACGCAGCCTGAGGCTATAGAGCTGCAGACATCTCTCTGCAACAACCCGTCTCGCTGAACAGGTCCTATTCTGCCTATCCCAGCATCATAAGCTTTAGACAATGTTGTCTTGGCCAAAGGTGTACTGTTAACTAGAGCTGACATTAGTGACAGTCAGTCAAACCGAGTTAGGACATCAGTCTAACTGCTGACCTGGAGACAAAGAGGTTGTTTCCTTGAGCAAGATGAGAGGGCGGTGAACTGTCACATGGGGGAGATGTAAGCCGCTGGCTTCAATTAACCACTGATACTGCAAGAGGTGGATGTGTGGGAGGAATCTGGATGGGGCCCATATAAGCCAGACCCAGCACCTTCTAGTAGGAAGAGGAGCGGAGAAAGCAGTGGAGGGTGTTGCTGGTGCTATAAAACTGGTCCAGAGTGGAGCAGGAGCGTCCCTCCAAACCTGGAAAGAGGTGTTGAGTTGGAGGAAACCTGGGTCCTGGCTGGGCCAAGAGACTTTGGACTTGTTGAAGAGATTGGAGAAATGATGGGGCAAGTGAGCCTAAAAGACTTTGCGATAGATAAAAGGATCCCCCCTTTTTTTTCCTATAGGGAAGTGACTCAAGCCTCAACTAGTTTTCGATCATTTAACTTCTGCACAGGCTCTCCCAGATACGGGAGAGTTGGGAGAATGGATCCTAAGTGCTAACGAGTCCCGGTTCACTCTGCAGGGGAGAGCGGCTGGGGGGGATGAGAGAGCTAGATGAGAAAAAAAGCCTGTAGGAAGACCCAGGAAAACCAAAAGCAAATGAATGGGGGCAAGCTGTTACTGTCTCACGAATGGAAACTGTTGCCTGAACAGGAAGGCCTTAAGAAAGGCTGGACTAGCGATATCGGGGTTGCTATGTCCACTTGAAAACTCCTTAACATCAGACTTATCATCCACTGGAATGAGAGAGCTAGTTGAGAAAAAAAGCCTGTAGGAAGACCCAGGAAAACCAAAAGCAAATGAATGGGGGCAAGCTGTTACTGTCTCACGAATGGAAACTGTTGCCTGAACAGGAAGGCCTTAAGAAAGGCTGGACTAGCGATATCGGGGTTGCTATGTCCACTTGAAAACTCCTTAACATCAGACTTATCATCCACTGGAGTTTCCCAAAAGCCTTGTGGTCCAGGAACTCTTGGAAGATATGAGGATCTTAAAATGCAGTGGCCTGTGTGTGTGGAAGTGGCAGGACTTGCTTCTCTGAAAGAGCCCTGAGTATATTGGCTAAGGAAGGATGTCAAGAAAGTCTGATGAACACAAGCTTGCTTAGTTACGGTGAGAGTTGGAAAAGACTCCCCCTCCACATAACTCTTGTTGTAGCAGGGTCAGCAACCTACAGCTCCCAGACCTGCCTACAAAGAGGTGGCATCTGGTCTGGGAAAATGTAACCCAGCTTGGGGTAGCATAGGGGAATTGGGCACGACGTAGCAACACTGAGCAACCCATCCCCTCCACAACACCTCCTCCGTAGCCCTCCATGCTGCTTTTTCATGCCTGCTCTAACCTTTGCTGCTGTGGGGCCAGGGATCTGCAGGAAGGGACAAGGGTAAGTGCATGTGGCTTGGGCTCTCCTGGGGGAAGGGAAAGGACAGAGATTTGTGGCCTACAGCAGGGGATTGGGTCACAAGCTTTGATTTGCAGAGGCAAAAAGTTGCCCATCCCTGCTATAAAGGATCCCTCCTCACTATACCAGTGGCATAATCAAGTACCAGAGCACTTCATGACTAGAGATGGGCTTGATTGAGCCTCCTACATGTGGCGAGTGCCAAAAAAGCCGGGCCAGTACCATTCTACATTGATTTTTGTTCTTTTTTTTAAAGAAAACTTCATGCAGGAGTTAAACCTGACTTCCACCCCATGCTGTATACAGAATTCAATTCGGCTCCCCCAGTGCATTCATTTATCTCAGCCCTGGAGTTGAGGAAGAGTTCTTGACAGTTTGTTCCCTGAAATAACCAGAGCACATTGCATTTAAAGGTAGGTCTACACTGTATACAGCAGTACCTATAGATATGCTATGATAGTATGGCACTCGGTCAGGCCTAAATTAGGGCTGCTAAGAAGAAGGGCATATTAGCTTGGGTGGAACAACTCACTCATGTGGCTCTAGTGATATCCTTGCATGACACTGCAGTAGACCCTGTGACTCTAGGGGAGAGAGGAACAGTAGCATGCTGTTCATCACCTTCGCATTCAGACTATTTGGGGCTCAGTTTTTTATGGCTCAGGTAGGGTGAGCATCTGCATGCTTGAATGTTATTTATAGTGCCTCTTGGAAGGAGAACATATAGGATGTCCTCTGATGTTCACCTGTAGGAAGTTCTCCGTTAGGCCCAACTTGGAGGACGACGTAAGGGCAAACTCAGGCAAGCATGTGTGGCTCCAAAGAGAGGGAAGCCGATCTGGATTATGGTCTTGGGGGAAAGCTTGGGAAAAGTCAAATGGAAAGTACTTATGAAACACAAACTGGCCTTCTGGAACGAAGTCTTTCCTTTGGAGGGGAGTGCCCCCAGAACAAGGCTAGGGAGACTTGTTCACCTTCTGGCCCTACAAGCCTACAAATCATACGGAGCAGAACAGCTTTTACAGGCAGATGTGAAAAGGACCCCCTTCAGAAGAGCCTGGTAGGTAAAGAAAATGGGAGAGATGCATTTCAGTTATCTCAGGCTGAAGAGGATGATTTACCCAGCCTTCAACATCCTGAGTGAGTACTCTTAACTGTTGAGTATTAAAGGCCACCACCATCTTCTTGGTGGCCCCTTACTTAGCTGTTGGGCTTGGGCAGCAGATAGTTCAGGTCTCTGAATCCTGGGTGAAGAAGATACTTCATGGTGGTATGAAGGTGTCAAACCCTGGAGAGGGTGCACGACTGAGAGCAGATGGCTGAGGTGTGCTGGGAATGGGAGCTCTCAGGGATGTGGTGGAGAAGTAGCCCTTTGTCCCAGGTCCCCAGCTGTATCCTGGTGTGCCAGAGCCCTCCCGTCCCTCAGAAGCGACTTGTAAGGACAAATGTGCTTGGGACGGCGAGGCATTTTCATACTGCAGTGCCATGTCTGGGTGCTTAGGATACAAGTCAGCTTGTTATTGTGCGGGCCGGGAGCGATCCGTGGCCCTTTTGCGCACGCGGGCTGTGGCCAGCAGCCCGGGCACGCGGGGTCGGAGAGAACGGGTGACACACTAGAATTAGGCACGGACGCGTAATGGTTGATTTAAAGATTATTTACTTACACCGAAGATGGTCGCGGTGTAGGCTGGACAGTTTTCCAGGCACAGCTCTGATTAAATCCTCGTTTGAGGACTACGACAAGCTCGCTCTCTCCCACGGAGTTGTTGTAGCTCCGTGGGTCCGTTTATTCACTCACTCACATGAAGTTTGCTAGGCTCCGTGGGTCCTTTTGCGCGCAGGGAGGGATACGTCTAGGAATCTATCGGCGACGGGGAGAGGCTAGAGGCTGATCAGACCCCTGTTGCCTGCTTTAAATGCGCTGGGTCCAATAGGCTCCACAGCGCTTAGAGATCTTCACAAGACGTGAAGTCTCCTCCTCCTGGTGTTAGCCGCCACGGGTGAATAATTTCACACAAGCCAATAATGGGGCTCGAATTAGAATACAAATGGCAGGAACTCTTTGCACCGAGCATTTCTTAGATGCAAAAAGAAATGCACCCTGCAAAGAAAGCTACAAATTGATGGGAAATTCTCCCTTGCACTGGGGTTCTCCTTTACAGCAGAAAACTCCACCGTGCAAAGAAGCTGCAATTTGGCGGGAAAATAATTTAGCAGTGCCGAAGCACACACAAAACAAAAATCACAACTTTGGGTTGTGACAGTTATAATTGCATGTAAATGACTGAGAGGCTTCACTGTTGCTTTAATGGTCTTTAACGTGAACTAATGGTGTAAAGAAATGGTAGTGGAAACTTGCTATTGCTATTGCCTCATTCACCAGCTGCCACTGTGTGGCTGACCAAGATAATATGGCTCCATTACTGTTTCCTTCCCTCATTTATAAGAGCGATGATTTGCATTAATAGAGGCCTGCATTTATATTAGCGGAAACTTCCAGGCTATTAAGGGATCTTTGAATGATGATTGTGTGTCAGGCAATGGTGCTTTTTATTAGCACCGATGAGACGTGTTGACTGATGGCTTCTGATTGTGTTGCCATTAACGAGCATGGGGAGAAAGCGTCTGTCATCAACTGTCTCGCAGGAATAAAGGGACCTGGCTTTGATCTCTCTATTCGTATCTTAAATATCTGCATAGAGCCTTAGTGACGGCAAACAAGTGCTAGAAGAGCATAAT
>NW_005842173.1:519042-521094 GCF_000455745.1 Alligator sinensis
TGGGATTAGCTCAATTTTGTTTACTTTACGAATACCCTTCTTCCCATGATTCTTGGCATCAGTTTTTATGGCTCTTGGTTTGCTGCCTGCAGATCTTTGCACGAATACAGTGTGAATTAGGATGTGCTGTGGCCATCAAGTCAAATATGGGCCAGAGGGTTCTGTATCGTACCACGATTCATCCTATTGTTGGGGTTTGTTTAATGGAATGGAGATGACCTATTGTGACTGGAGCAGCGTCAGACTCGGTTTTTGTCTCCCCATGTTGCATCCTTGTGCCTTGCTTTGGAAATGCCTAGAGAGAAGGATGAGCTCAAGGTTAGGGCAATGCAACAGGAGTCAGAAGTGCTGGGTTCACTCAGTCTGACCACAAACGTCTTCGGTGATCTTGGGCAAGTCAGTCCCTCCCTCCCTGGACCTCAGTTCATCTGCAGCATGGGGACAATACTTCCATTCTCCCTTTTGCTTATTGTATTTGTGAGATCTTTGGGGCAGGGCTTCTCTTACAGAGGACATACAACATCCAATTTAATGAGGGCCTAATTGTATGATACAACTTAGAATCATATCAAATTAGGGACCTCAGGAGCTCAAGTAGTCCAACACCCAACCAGCACTGTAGAGTATTCACTGGCTTTCACTAAAGTACATGTGACTTTTTTGGTGCCTTCATGGGCAGAAGGGCAGGTACAACTACTGTCTAATCTTTTTGGGTGCATCTACGCATGCGCTTTAGTGTGCATTTAAAAAAGTTAAAAAATAAGATGCTATTTAGTTGAGGTACATTTAAAACAGGCTAATGCACATTAAGCGTCACTTAACAACCATGCTCTTTAGTTAATAAGCAGTAAGACACGCTAATGTGCATTTTCGCAGTAGCTCACAATGGAGGTACTAGATTTAATGTGCATTAACTGAAGCGTGTTAATGCACGTGTAGACACGCCCTTAGACTGTCACAGTGCTGGCAAGGACAGGAACAGTCTACTAGTGGGACAGAAAGATTATCTTTAATACTTGGATCAGTGCAGCTTCAAAACAGTGCCCCTTCCTAGGGTGTCTGTGGCCATGCTATACTGCTGCTCATGGTGCTTTTTGTGGCTGAGTCTAATAGACATTTCTAGGATGGGAGCAAGGTAGTATATATAAGCAATGGCCTGATACCACCATAGCAATTGTTTCAAGATACACTGATAACCACAAAATACCCTTCATTACCCTCACTAGAAACATCCCACGTCTACATATCTTTTTTTCCTAGGCCCCAGCTAGTGTTCAGCTTCTATCCTGAAGCATGAGGGGTTACCATACCCCTTTACAATGCACAGTACCTACATGGTTTTAAAAAAGGCATAAGTGTGCATGTGGGGAGGGGGTAGAGTGGTAGGGGAAGGCTGGGAGATGCATGCATTTATCCAGGATCCATTATACTCAAGTACCAAAAATATCCATGAACAGGTATCTGTCCCAAACACCGTTAGTAGGTTGGCACTTTCATTTTTTTTTAATATCATATTACTCTCTTCCTGCTTCGGTGCTTCTAAATCCAGTATTGCAACCCCAACCTGCAATTCAGCAAGGAAACCAGTTCACTCCTTGTCCAGCAAGGAAACATCCTTGGACCCCACATTTCTACTGATTTGATGCTAGAGATGAGTTCTGAGCACATTTTATTACTTTTCTGATTTTTCTTCCATTTGTCTGCCTGCATGCAGTGATGCTCAGGCACTTTATGCCTGCAGATTTGCTCTATAAATTCAAATGATTTCAATATACTTGATTTTTTTTTCATAGCTTAATATTAGGCTGGGAAAGCAAAACTCCAGCATGTCCTGCCAAATGACAGTAATGTATTGTCAGGGCTGAAGCAGGGCAAACTGGTTTTAGATAGCTTTTTTATGTTGCCAGCCTTTACGTGTGCTGTCAGCATGTTCAGTCCCTTGGAAAGATCTTTTTGATGTATGCTGGATGTCAATACATCAAAGCAGCTGACCCAGTACAGATAATGAGTAGTTCATTCAGTTTGAGGTACATCTGAAACCTTCTGGGAAGA
>NW_005842173.1:521125-523521 GCF_000455745.1 Alligator sinensis
GAAGAGCGGAGAGGAACCTCTTGGTATTCTCACTGTCCACAGAAGGGTAAGTATGTAGCTGCGCACAAAACTCTTACCTGATGTGTCATTTATGTCTGATTGGTGCATAACAGGTGCAATCCCAGCCCTATGAAGATTGACAGCAAATGCCCCTTAACTCCAGGGGACCAGGATTTCATTTAGCTTGCCTGATGCAAACCCAGGGCTACAAAGGGCTAAGCATCCAATGCTATATTCCTCATACTTGTGCATCCAGGCACTTTACCACTGAAACAGCTGCTGTATACCCCAAACACTGTGTCATGATCAGAGCTTTACTCCAGTTAAGACTGGAGATTGGGCAAGTAATGGCCCCACCTGGAACCATCCTCTTTGCCTCATGGACTTGCAATTCTGCAGGGGGATCTTCACTCCTGCTTAGAGATGCTTGAACTTCAGGTGCATATGTGTTTAGCCTGGTTTAGGCATTGTATTGGTACCAAGCCAGTGATTTGGGTGTGTGTGTGTTGGCACAATTGCACTGGTATAACCCTTACTGTAAATAGAGATATACTGGTATGAAGATGCCCTGTACTGGGGTAGCTTATTCCTGTACTGGAAGTGGATAAGCTATAACAACAGAAGCAGTTCTATGCTGGTATGATGGCACCACGCGAGGGCATGGCAATGCCTTAATGATACTGGCATTGAGAAGTATGGCTCTTATGTGTAGACTGAACTGTACATTGATCATCACATAATAAAACATATAAAGTGAGTAGTACCTGGGAGGTTCAGCCTCTGCCAGCACGGCTGTCTTGATACATCTGCATCCATGTGCAAAGCTACGGCCGGGAAGGTTGTGACTAAATTATTGTCAAACTGTACCAACCTGTTGGCAATACTATTCTTGCACTCCAGCAGCAGCCCCTTTAAAATATGACAACTCTGTTGCTTGTCAGTGCTCATGCAGAGGAATAATTACAGCAGCAGAGGATGGAGAAACCATTATGCCAAACAGTCAGGCAGATGAAGGAAGCTGGTTGAATTTGGGTGGTAAAACCTGGGGCTTCTGCTGGTCATAGAGCAGAGCAAGCTGCACCGGGGAAAGAACGCTCTGTTTTGAACTCACCGGGAGCGTCTACATGAGTAACCAAAACTACTGCACAGTATGGGCCTGTGTCTACACATGCACACCCATACTGCGCAGTAAATAAGGTGACTTACACTGACTTGAGCATAAATTTGATATCTTCATCATGCAGGTATCAAATTTACATCCAGTTAGTTACTGCGCATTAACACACATGTAGACACCTTACTGTGCAGTCACACTGTGTGTGGCCTGACTTGGGACTAACTTTCAGTTCACACACAGCATTAATGTGCCTTAATGCTTGCACATGTAGATGCCAGCTTACTCCTGCTTACTGTGTAGTAATTTAATGCTCAGTAAACTTAAGCCAGTATAAATGCACATGTAGACACACCCACTGAGCAGACTGTTGGATTTGAGAGTTAACACGATCCTGCCTTGAGCAGGGGCTGGACTGGATGACCCCCTGATTGGCCTTCCAGCCCTTCTTGTCTCTGAGTAGGCCCCTTACACAGAATCCTTTGTTCTTTAACAAATAGCTGATGCTGGTGGTGTCACTATGTTGCCTGGAATGGAAAGTTTACCTGGGAATGCCTTATTTCCCAGTTTATCCTTAGCAGAGGGAGGGATGCAGCTGGCTATCCTATTCATCATCAAAATCTGGATGAAGATGAGGTCTATGATGCAGCTGATAGACATGTGCTTCTGCTCCCTGGGGATCACTTGTTGTGACTACCAGCTCTTCTCTGAGCACACTACCTTCTTCATGCAGGAGGAAGGAAGAAAGCTGTTTGGCAAGGGAAGGCCTGATTCATTGCTTGATGGGCCTTGTTTCTCACAGCACCTGGGGTTGTGTTGGCAAAACCTAACTCTAATGAAATGGTTGCATGAAAGACCAGGGAGGTCAAAAGGGATCAGGTCATTGGTCTTGTGCTCCTACCCCTCTTGTCTACTCTTGGAACTCCCACAGCTCATCAAGGGGAAGGGTTGTGGGGTTACACCCATAGATTGCCATGGGGAGACCTGTCACAATCATTCATGAGTTCATACAGACAAGCTACAGAGGAGGGTGAGTTACTAAAATGATTTGAAAATGTTTTGAAACCTTGCTGCTTTAAGGGATCATATACTTAGCTGTGGAGAATCCTAGTTTGCTCCCCCTATCTGTCCACCAATACGGTGGCTCTCACACATTCATGGCTAAAATATGCTGTGCTGCTTTTATATCATGGCCCTACTCACTCATCTGTATTTATCTCTGCATTATCATATCTTTTCCTCCCGTATTACCTGAATACTATAGTGAACCATCCCGGTCCTG
>NW_005842173.1:523552-562896 GCF_000455745.1 Alligator sinensis
AGAGACTGGTGGCACGTTACTACAAGTCAACAGCATTGGTGACTTCACAAATTACTTCGGCTTGCATTTGCTGGGCTCCGCATTTACCCCTTCCCACACTGGTGGTTCACAAGGGAATAATGTGTTTCCCAAGGGAAAGGAGCTACGGGCTTCTTTTAAATGAACTCATGGTGATTGTCTGTCATCCTGGTTCATGGCAACTGTAGGATATGATGAAGGCATGTGATTTATATTAAGTGTGCTTAACACTCGCAGCAAAAATGTGCCGTTCCCTCTGCGCTGCGGAGTGATGCTAGAGATGCTGGGATTGTTTTTAAAGAGATGTTAACTGATAGTAGCAATTCTGAGTCAGTTGAATTATACACAGTGACTGGAAATGCGCTCCCTTGGCGGGCCAATTTCCACTGAAGGAAGAGGTCTCCTCCTACTCTGCTATTACCATAACCCATGAATATGTTTCAAGGGATGGAAGACATTCTTTAGGGAAGACATCAAGAGCTCAATCTCTAAGAACAGGATTTGTTGCTAAGAAAATACTGGGTGTTGGGTGTCTGCTTACTGTTATGAATCTGGGTCTTAACTTCAATGAAAGAACCAAAATTATCATTAAAACCAATGGTAAATTAGGTATCTAGATAGGTGTGAAGCACTTCTAGAGGTCCTCTAGTCCAAGGGATTTCTAGAGGTCCTCTAGTCCAACCTCCTGTTGGAAGCAGTACCATCCTTATTCAAACCATCCCATACAAACCATAATCTAAACTCTGTATGAGGCTACCATCAATCCTGATGCAACATGGGCAGCCTGGTCCCCTGCCATGCACACAGCATGGGCTCTCCAACCCTCCTTGTCCAAGAGCTTTTTGTTGCATGGATCGCAACATTTTGTTCAGCTTTGAGCATTTTAAACTTTTTTGTTATGCATAAAATGGAAGAGGACATTTCAAAACTAAAAAAAACCTGTCCTGAACTGAAACGCCTGGTTTAGAAATGCCAGTGAAATGTTTGGACTATTTTGAATTCATCCACATTTTTCAGGATCTCTTAGTGTCATATAGTCTGCTTGGTTTTGCTTCTTCTGGGAATGTTCATCCAATTCTTAGTAGCCATTTTTCCAGATAGGAGCTCATGTCTCATTGGAACAAGAATCAGAGCAACATCTGGCTGCTCAAAATTGCCTTCAGGTGGAAATGACTTTGTGTCACAGCCAGCTGAAGATCAGATTTGCACCCATAATCTGCTAATGAAAGTCTCCTTCTTCCATTAACTATCTTCCATAGCTCTCCCCCACACAAATTCAAAGGTATCTCAGACTCTAATGTCTCCCCTAATGGACTCAAACAAAATGTGAATCGTTTGGTCTGCGCTGATGCTGTGTTAAAAAGACCCAGAGTGTGAGACTAAGAGCAACTGCCTAGGAATTAATGAAGATGTTGATCCTCGCTGAAGGCAACCTGGTATTTACCTGAAGAGATCGGCAACTCTAGGGTCAATCAGGCTCTGCTGAGTCCTGTCTTGGTGACAAGTGACATGATGTGTCCCAGTATGGGGGAGGCAGCTGGGCTTTCGCAGCACAGCTCTGCACACGACAAAGGCAATCCAAAGGAGCTTCTATAATTAAAACTGACCTTGCCAAAACAATTTTCATATACACTTAATGTAGCTCCAGTCCTACAAGGCACTAGGTGCTGTACCACCTGCAGCATTCCTATGGCATGGTCCCACTCTATCGTAACTCAGATATTCCTATAAAATCCTTCCTAAGAGAAGAAGGTTTAAAACAGAACAACTCTCTAGGGAAGTTGAATTTTTATCACTCATTCTTAGCTTGGGGGGGCAAGTTCCCCAAAGATATAGCTGACACAGGTTGGCTTACTTCTGTTTACTTTGACATGAGGTTGTATTCACTGCCTTCAATGTGGCAATGAGAGTCTGGGCCGCACTTACAGCATCCATAGTATCCTTTTGGGAACTGAATTTGGGGTCACTGTGCCTACTTTGGGAACTGCATGTTTATACTATACTTATTTTTTTGCAAAAATCTAGTTGGTCTAATAAAGGAGATTACCTCTACCACAAGTCCTGATACTTATATACCACATGCTGGGGAAGGGGATGGAGAAGCATCTATGAATTATTTCAAGGTCAAACTGTTTTGTTTGAGCCAGCGTTTCCTGTTGGCAGGTTGAAATCCTGCTAGCACTGCCAATATTTTACTAGCAGAGGCCTGGATTTCAAACCTTAACTGGACCGAAGGCAACTTTTTTTTTTTGTACGTGATTTTATTGCAATTCTGTCTTCAAAATGTCAGTTCCTGCTACTGGTTTTACATGCTTTGCTAGAAAAGTTGAAGCTAATTCTGTCATTTGCATGGTGGGAGCTGTAAGTAGCTTCGTGGAAGCATGTGAACTCTCACACAGTGCAATTGCCTACGAAGAGAGAATTGCTCTTGCTGCTCAGATTTAAAACCTAGCTGTTTGTGCATGCTAGGCTCTTTCCAAATCAGACTCTAGCTGTAGAGTCAGGGCATATTTGTTGGCTTTTATATGGACTCAGAAGCAAGACAATGGCTTTTATAGCTGCTGATAATAAGATGAGCCATGACTGTCGAACCCAACAGTTGGCAAGGGCATCATCACACGGAGAAATAAATATTGCCTGGGGTGATATGAGTGAGGTTAGTTCATTTTAATGTGGAAATTTAACACACATGATCTCTCGCTCTTTCAACAAAAGATGAAGGCCAAGCACTCAAAACCGAGGAAATGCCACAGCTATGAACCTTAAATATCATGCTTATCATGCTTCCCCGCTCTTGTTCCTCCATTTTCTGAGCAGCAAAATTGGAAAAGGAAAAAAAAAAAAGTGGGAGGATGGAGGGAAGGAAACGGAAATTGCTGATCAGGGAAAAAAATGAATTAAGGTGAACTTCCTTTATTTTAAAATAAGAGTTTCAAAGTAGTGCATGTAGTCCCCCCCTGCTCCTTTTCCTCCAATCAACTTTGTCCAAAATGTAGTCTGCTGTGCTGCCAGAATTGTGTTGGGATGAGTCTAGGAATTGCCCATATATAACAGAAATGCTCTAATCTCTTGAGAACAAGAGACAAATGTACCCCCCTTATTAACATTCAATCAAGAGCCTTTGCTGGAAGTGGTGTGGACTTGGCATAGTTTGCCCTTTCAAATCTCTCTGATAAACAATTTCTGCTTGTGATGGAAAAACAGAATAAGATGCTCTAGGTTTACAGGACAGGGACATAAACAGTGTATAAAGCAGATTAGTTTCACACATGCCTTAATGCGCCTTCGGGTATTTATTATAAACCTCCAAATGGAGATAGAGCTCAAGGGATGCTGTTACTTCCTAGTCGATTTGTGTTGGGATCTCAGCCCTGCTGAACGAATGCTATCACTGATGATCGGAGGCTCGTTCAGCGCCAGTGTCCGGGAGCAAGTGAAGCAGGAGAGAGACAACATTCGGAGCAGTCTCTTTGAGTGTAGCCAGATGAGATGACAGCCAGCGCAGGGCAGATGAAGTGCTAAAGAAATGGGGACATGCATGATAAATTATTTAGATATAACCGTATTGAAACCAACCCCCCATGTAGCAAATAAGGCTCCCTTCCATTCTGGTTTTGGCTCCCAGCTGGCGTCTGAGGGCCACGGGGAGAAGTCTAACAAGCTGTCTGAGCCCAACAAAAATGAAGGGACTTCTATGCTGTCTGCCCACAAAGAGATCGTCAATGTAGCAATCTCCTCTCTCCTTCAACAGGTTGAGCTTGATGTGACTGATTGCCACGATTGAAGCTGGCACCGGTCAGCACACAGACGGCACGTACTCCAAGAAATGGTGCTAGTGTTGGAGTGACGTTGTAGCCACGATGGCCCAGGAATTATGCAAGAGGCAAGGCTTTCTTTGGGTGATATGTTTTATTGGACCAACTGCACAGTTAGGGTAGAGTTAAATGAACTTTCGATGCATCCTTCATTAGATGGGTGTCATTCTAAGCAAATTAGCACACACCCGTGGCCTTTCAAAATATGTCAAGTCCTGCTCAGTGCTAAGAGGTCAGTATATGCAAGATTATTGCATTAATATGCACAGGGCAAAACCCTAATCCTGTATAAGAGGCAAGAGTGAACCTGTGCCAGCCATGGCAAGGAATCTCTGACTTTGCTACACAACCCCATCACCCTTGCTCCCATTGATGGGAAGAGGGAGTTACAGCTGCCCCTCACAGGTAGAAGTGCACTTCACCCTTCCCATTAGATCAGCTCTAAGAAGAGGGTGCAGTCAAAGCTTCATCTGCTCCCTGCCCATTTCCGCTTTGGGGATGAAAGGAATAGCAGCTCTAGTGGAAATTTCTTTACCCCTGCTCTACCCACGCCCAACCTTGGGATCTGGACGGGCCATGCAGGCGGCTGTAGGCAGCTTTCCTTTCCTCTGCCAACCGTTTCCATTAGTGAGACAGCAACGGCTTGCCCTTATTCATGTTTGTGGTTTTCCTGGGTCTTCCTACCCAGGAAAAAATTAACCTTCTGGTTAAATTAACCAGAAAAAGTTTTTTCTGAACTAGTTCTCTCATTCCCACCACATAAGGGCAACCACTGAACTTGCCCAGGAATAAATAATTGAAGGGGTTGGAGAGTAATGTGCTCATCCTTTGGGCTGATGGGGGTGGGGAGGAAGGAGACCGGGTCAAGGGGGTTGGACTAGCAGCTTCCCTGTCAAATGCTGTAATGATAGAAAAGTACCTAGTGATTCTAGGACTGTGCACTTAAACTTCTGGGCAGATCCTGTTTTTTCTCAGCCGTGGATTTTACTGGAAATTGGAAGCGTATGGTGCGTTGAGCCTTTGTCTAGGAGGCCACCGAAGGGTAACTTTCAGAGCCGTGGGGGGTCGAACTGGTAATTGCACAGACCGTCTGCCCATCTGAAGAAGGGCATTTGTACCCAACAGCTTGCAAAGAAGAATTTTTCCAACTATTTGAGTTGGTCTAGTAAAAGATATCAGATTTACCCAAAGAACCTGGCTTGCCTATGTCCTTAGACCAACATGGCTACAACCTACACCCCTAAGTGCACAAGTGGCATTCTTCCCTCCAGCCAGTGAACACTACCGCAGTCAACCATTGGGAGTCACCGTGCTCCTGGACTAGCCGCTTCTCAGCGAGATGCAAACCATAAGGCCCCAACAGCTTGCGCGAAGTAGATCTTCCCTGCTATGTTTCCCGGGGACGGCGGCATGCTTTGGCATCCTGGCTTCATTCCACGTTGAGCGCTCCAGCCTGCCGCAGTTTCATTGGCACGCTCTGTTTAACTTCATCTCCTGTCTTAACTGATTAGTGGTGTTTAGATACCAAAGTGAGAGCTGTTTTATAAATATCACCACTGTGTTGCGTCGGGCCGTGCGATCTCTGTAAAGCCTTTGGGATTCCTCCGGAGGAAAGGCACTGTTTGCATGCAAAACTTTATGGAGATTAACAATCTCATTTGCTTATGGTCTTCCCTGTTTGTTGTTTGGTCTAGCACTGACCTGAGTCAGATGGGTTTGCAAGCATGTTCTGTGTAAAACCCCCAGTCTCTCGCCCTCCGGCTTTGCAGCTGGTTCTCCACGCCAGCACATCCCCGATGGCTGAGCTGCCAGGCAGACAGGGACTCCACCACATACATTTTTAAGCATGCCTCTATCAGGCATTAAGGTTGAAAATCCCAAGCTCATGTCACTTATGACCTCAGGCACCACTGCTGCCAAAAACAAAGGGGTCATGAGAAATGAACGTGTCACGTCGAACCAGGAACGGAGCAGCACAGCCCTCCCTGCCAATACACTTCTGCTCATGGAAAAATGCAAGGGGGTTACCATAATTTCTCACATGTCTAATGCACTTTCCCCCCAAAATCAATGCACTTTTCCCCAAAAATCAACCCCCCAAAATTGGGAGGGTATATTTAGTGGGAAAACTGATTTGCTGCCTCGAATAGAAGCAACCTGCTTTGATTCCTGCTCCACAGTGCAGCAGCTGTCAATCAATATTCAGGAGACCAAGGGAGGCCATTGATTTGATGGCTCATTGTTCTTCACTCCTCAAGTGCTTATGATCAACTTCCTTTTTAATGGTCTTTATGTTCCATTAACCAAGCCAACTTTTCTTAGGGCAATTTTTCTGTCTGTTATCTGCTCCTGCTCTTCCATTTCATAGCCCTGGTCCCACAGAGCAGGGATAGAGCTTCATCTCCAGCTGACTCACCCTCCCTTTCCTGCTTAACTAAAGCTGAAACCCTAGCTGCTGCTGAATACTGGCCTGCTTTAGCTCTTCCCAAAATCATAAATCCATCCATGTAGACCAGTAGTTACCAGCAGCTAGGGTTTCAGCTTTAGTTCAGCAGGAAAGGGAGGGTGAGTCAGTGGAAGATGAGGGAGCAGGGCATAACAAGTTAAGGGGCTGGGTCCTATTGGTGATAAAAGATCTGGAGTCACAAGATCTGCGTTTTGAGTCATGTCCCTGCCGCAAACTTGCAGTATGACCTTAGGAAAGTCATTTAAACCACTGGTGCCTCGGTTCTCCATCTACAATGGGGAGGATAGCACTTCCCCTCTCCCACCCTTTCCCAACCAAGTCTCCTGGGGAAGGGTCTATCTCTGTGTATCTATCTACTGCAAAACCAATGGGTCCTAGGGACTGCTGGCTACCCTTCTGCAAATATTTTGTATATTCAGTGTATTTGGTGCTGCTCAGTGCCTAGATGCGGTCCTAGCAAACATGGCACTTGTTTAGTGGTCCCTGCAAAACACTGCAGGAGAGGAAATGGAAATGAGCATGGTTTCCAGTTTAAACCAGTGTGCAAAGAGTAATGGGAGCATTAGCACAAGATGCTGCAGAGCAACCAGCTGCGGGGGCTGTTCCTAGGGTTTGGTCATTAATTTTCCAGGGAGGGTCCAGCCCATGGCAGTTATTGCTGCTTTAATGCTGGCAGATTAATCTGATCAGTGGCTAAATTGAATCAGAGTGCTGAGCCAGCAATCAGCAAGTCTAAATTAACATCCCCCAGATCATTTTAGGTGCATTTTATTACCAGCTCTCACGCCGGAAAAATGTACGATTGCTTACATCTTAAGAGCTTTATTATTTATGGGTTTATATCAACTGAAGAGAAGTAGATCTTGTTTTATTGATGTCCTTCTCCTGGATTAATCAGCTGCTCTACAAGCGTTGGACTCTTTCCACTCCTGCCCTTTGTCAAGGATTACAAGGTTTATAAAAGCTTCCCCTGCTCAAGATGCTGTAGGTTTCCAACAGGATTTTGGTGGATGTTTAGTTATATGAGACATTGTCAAGAGATTTTTGCATTATTTTAAAATAAAGGAATGCTTGTCTTCTCTCTGCCAGCTAAAATAACCCAGGAGAAGCACAACCAGAAAAAAAAGAGGCAATATTCTTGCAGAAAATCTCCATAGCAAGGTTGCATGTCTGTGCTACAGACAATAGGCATCTGTTGGGAGACTCTGATTCTTTTATTTAGTTGATGGCTGGTAGGATTGGGGGAAACCCGCAGAAGAACTCCAAAGGCATTTTGGAATTCAGGACAACTTTATGTCTGGAGGTCATAAAATCAGGACTGCCTTGTATATGGTTGCATGTAACAGTAGGACTGTTGGCAGCGCTTGGCATCGGCTGCTGAGTGTGAGTATGAAAACAGTACCAACACACCAAATTTTCTTTCTCAAAAATGGGTGCATCATAGTTTCATAGTTGGTGGGGTCCGAAGGGATCTGAACAGATCATCAAGTCTGACTCGCTGTCCTGGGAAGGAAGGAGTGCTGGGATTGTCATATCCCAGCTAGATATCTGTCCAACCTCCTCTTGAAGACCCCCAGGGTAGGGGAGAGCACCACCTCTCTGGGGAGCCCAATGACGGTGTGATTGTAGCTTGCACTAGCACTCCTCTTCCAGGCGACATGGGCAACGGTAGTAGTGATGATGTAACGGCACAGACTTTCGCATGGAGTACGAGCTCTCTGGGCCTCCTGGCCATGATCTCTGGTTGAAGTTGTATGCTCAAGCCACTGCAGTTGTGTCATCATTGCTCACGTTTGGCAAACCCATGCTCCCTTCCTCTAACGTGTGTTATGGTCATGCTTTCATTTTGCTGGGTAGATGTACTTGAAGCCATGAGAAGGAGTCAGCGTTAAGGGTAAAGAGAAAAGACACACATGTCTGGGTTGGCAAGTAAAGGCCTTGCTGTGAGAGACTGAGGATGGGTTTTGTGTTGGCTTGGTACTCGTCTTGAGACAGCTGTTGTAAAATAAGCCCTGCTCCACACATGGCAAACCTGGAAACGTGGCTCTGAAGATACACTTAGGGCAGTGCTCCCCTTCTTAACTCCCCTGATGCTGCTCGTGATCTCTGACTGCTAGAGAGCAATGATTGAGGGGTCCCCCCAATGCCCTCGCTATTACTTTGCTGAGGTTGGAGTGGGGGAGCGATCTTTTGGTGGCAACCACGAGTGGCGTGGAGTCAGTGTAGGCATGCCCTGAAACAGCTCACTTTTGGGCTGAATAGAAAGCAGATGAAAGGTGACTTTATAATGGTGTCTAAATGCTGCCATGGGCACAAAATACCTGGCACTAAAGGGCTCCCTAGTCTCCCTAACAATAAACCGTGGCCCCAAAGGTACAATTAGAGAATCACAAATTATCAGGGAAACACATTTTTAAGGGTGAGAGCGATTAGCTATTGGAATAAGCTACCAAGAAAAATGAGGGTTCCCTGGTACTTGCTGCCGATACAGGCAACCCCCACTTTGCGCTCTGAATTGGGTCTCGAAAAAATGAGCGTTAAGCAGAAACAGCGTTAAGCAAAGCTAAAAGTTTTTGATGAACCAAGATGGCGACACAAACACACCAGCACTAAATTGCACCGCGAGGCTGCATGCCGCCTATGCGCTGTGGCGCTAGTGGACGCTCCCTGGTGCCAGCTGTACGATGCCCATGCGTGCTGTAGCGAACTCGCTGGGCGCTAGGTGGAATTGGGTATCAATGTAAAATGAACGTTATAGCGAAACAGCGTTAAGTGGGGGATGCCTGTACTTACTTTCTTTTGGAAGATGAACACAAGGTATTGGGCTCCGTAATGAATGAAGGGCTGTGGCCTGTGTTGTGTAAGTCAGATGAGATGACCATCGTGGTTCTTCTGGCCTGAAAAGTTTCGGAAGAACAAACGTTTTGCGAGAAGACGGTGCATGCGCTTTCAACAGAAAAGGTCATTTTTTTTCAGGGGTTTTCTCCTTAAGCTTCTGTAATGCAAACCCAAACCAGGATGCCCAAAAAACTTCCTTGGGGTTTTCCCAGTGCTTGACAATACTGGATATCTCTAGACAGTCCATCTGGATTCCCATCTGGAGAGACGGATTGGGTTAGTGTGGAGCATCTCAGTGACCTACTTAGAAACTCATTGCTATAAATATTCAATCCCAGAAGAGTCAGCTCAGTGCTTTTATGCTTCCATAGGAGCTGTGTGGAGCCAGACCCTATGGCCCCTTTGAACTGCTCTAGCCAGACCATCTGCCCCAAACAGAGTTAATATTGGTGTAACCCTGGCTGCGGGTCTACCCGCAAAGCCACAGCCCAACTCTGACTCCCTGGAGGTGCCCGCAGCTGGGAACCGCCCGCCCTCCTGCAGTGAGGGAGGTTCCCCTTGCAGGATGGCACCTAGTGCCCCTGGACCTTCGAGTAGACACCACAACGATGTAAGCTTTATTTACAAAGGGTTAAAGGAAAGGAAATGAATGAATACACAAGCTGTCAGAAATTATTCGCACCCTCAGTCAAAACTGTTGCACACGATGATGGCCTTGGATGACGTGTGTATGGGTAGCCTGGACCGGATGCCCGGGAAGATGCAGCTGCTTCCGTGGCCCTTGAATGGGAAGCATGGGGGGTCCTTGCTGCGAGTCTCCCGAGACATGCCCTGGGGGTTGCTGTGCTGCAGGCGGGCGCTCCCTCGCCGAAACCCCTGTAAAATAGCTTACCCTGCTCAGACCCTTGTCCCCGGACACACAGGGAGCAGGGTCTGGGCTGCAGACTGGCAATCCCCTGCCAACACCTGCACGTCCCCGCTTGCCAGGCAGTCAAAGTTTGCCCTCGTCCTCGGGTCTGAACTCTTTCTCCCGGGGGTCCTGCCCCATGTGAGGAGGGCTAACATCCCCTAGCTCTGCCTCCCACCAGAGCTCACGGGGAGCTGGATCTCCAGTCCCGCTTCCCCCTAGTGCACTTCACACTTCACAAGGGGCTTGGAGAAGAGTCCTTCTTGCTGGGGGTCTCCAGAAGCACCAGGTGCTCCTCCGAACAGCCGGGCAAGGCTCCCGGGGGAAAAGGAGCAAGAGAGGTGCTGCTCTGGGCTTCCTAACCCCCGCCCGCAGCGCAGCCCACGCTTTCCTCGGGCTCCGGCAGCCCTGAGGATGGGACGCTGTGCCCAAGCTGTCCCTCAGGCTCCGGGCGTCTCTCACCGCTCTCCCTGTCCCCAGGAGGGCTGCCTCCAGAGGGGCTGCATCTGCCCTTCTCAAACAATCTCAGGGGAGCCTTTTTCCCCTTTCCAAAATAGCTGCCTCTGGAGAGGGCTTCGCTGGTCTCCGAGGAGCCATGCTGTCCCATGCTGACGCCTGGCAGAGCTCACCCTGGGACCTTGTTCTCTCAGGCAAGGTGATTTCATCATTTGTTGCATTGGGATGTGGTTTTGGGCTGCATCAATAGCAGCATTAGGCACAAGACGTGATAGTGCCTCTCTATGTGGCATGGGTTAGTATGGGCAACCGGTACCTCCCGAGTCTGGGGGGGCACCAGATTGCCGACAGGGGGAGGGGGGTCCCCCAGCCTCTGATCGCCGACCGGGGGTGGGTTCCCCAGCAGCCGATCGCCGAGCCAGCGGCAAAACTGGAAGTGCATTTCCGCCGGCACTTCTGGTTTTGTGGCTGGCATTTCCAGGGGGCGCATGACCGATCTTGGGGTGCATGTGCACCCGTGTGCACCCCCTATCTGTTGCCAATGTGTGTTAGGTCTCATCTGGAGTACTGTGGGCGACTCTGGGCTCCACATTTTAAAAAGGATGTGGGGAAGTTAGAGAAGGCCCAGAGATGGGCAACAAGACAGCCACTGGTTAGGGATGATCGAGGAGCAGCGATGCCTATGTTCTGCTGTGGGTATTTCCTATGCTTCTGGGCTTTGCTGGTTGCTCGTGCCCCTCTCCCCGCTTTCTGCTACGTATGTCAGGGTATTTTTATGCTTTCCTTAGAGACATTGGCTGGGGAATTTGACTGGGTTGTGTCGATGCTCCTGCTGGGATCAAAGCTGAAGGTCCTTGGCTAGAAGATCATCCTTCCCTGCACTCGGCATCAGACTGATCACTACTATATTTGGGGTCAGGAAGGAATTTTACACCCTGGTTTGATTGGTATGGACTGGTGGACTGTGGGATTTTTTGCCTTCCTCTGTGGTGGTGGTGGGGGGGGGGGGGTTTTTTTATTTTTTTTTTTATTGATAACATCTCATAGAAGCACGACGTTGGCTGCCGTGGCTTCCCTTCTTTCCCTGTGGCAGGTGACGGTGTTATGTCTGTGTTGTGTCAGGGTCGACAGTAGTTTTTTTAAAAAAAGTTTAGATTATGGTTTATTTGGGATGGTTTGGGTGACCTCAGGAGGTCCCTTCCAGCCCCACTTCTCTCTGACTCTCTGCTTGCACCTTGTGTGCAGGGATCCCTGTCTGAGAGGTAGCCAGCCACATGCCACCCCGCTTGGGTTTTCACACCCGATGGGTTCTTTAGTCCTAAGGTGACTTTTATATATCTGTGGAAATTTGAGTGGCTTGGAGATGGAGGTTGCACTGGCAGTGAGACTGTCTCCATAGCAGTGCCAGGGAGCAAGGGGCCTGAAGCAATCCACCACGGTGCTGGGCAGAACATGGCTTCATCTGAAGATCAGTCCCGTTGCACCATTTACTGTGCATCAGCCGAGGAGGGAGGGAGACCCATTTTAATCAGAGGTGTCTTCAGCCAGGAATTCACCTCTCCCCTGGTGTTGTATTTGAATAGCACTGTTTGCAGAGCAATTAAGGATCCTTTTTGCTTTTCAAAAATCAAAAGTGCCATGAAGTGCACTTGACCTTCGGGCTCTCCAAGGTTTGTTCAGATCTAACTTTGATCGACCGGGGAAATGGCTCTCTGGGTAACATTTATTCTTTTGTCTAGCAATGGAAACTCTTGGAGGGCCTTCAATGCTATGTCAGCACACATTGCAGATTATAATGGGTTGCACTTTGAAGCTTGGTTCTGTAGGCTGTGCCTTTGTGGAACCGAAGGATACTTTGGGATCCAGAGCTCTTTCTGCTCAATTAAATTATATGCCTGGAGGGAAATCGCATCCTTTTAAAGACAGTATATGTTAAAGAATGCAATAAGTGAGCCGAGATGCTCAGAAAAGTGAAGTGCAAAGAACCAGAAAACGAAGGTTGCGTGACAGGGGTTCTCAACCTTTTTAGACTCGGAAGATACCAGCTCTTAGCTTTCACTCTTTTATGACTCTGGAAAAAAGACCAGAGCAATTCCTCTGTTGCAAAGAGCTCAGAAAGCCCAGGACAGGTCAGGATGTTTCTGACACTGTGTATTCCTATTTAAAATCAACTCGAGTTTATCCTGTGAATCCTGTGTACGTGGCTAATGTTGCATGGCATCCTTAGATGGATCTCACGGCACTGCAGGCACCCTGGTTGAGCATCAGTATTAGATTAGCTTTTATTCTGTACGTGATGCTCTTACCCCGCTGCCTGTAGAGAATAATGCCACAGCACATTTGTAAGGGTCACGATGGGCTGGAGGGGCTGTCTCTGGATGGGACATGTCACTAATGTCATTTGCTTTGGACCAGATCCTGAGCTGATCTAAGCTCGTCCAGCTTCATTGACCAGCTGCAAGATTTTAGGATCCCAGAGGCACAGCTTTCGAGTGGGGAGAGGGCTTGTTTCCACATCCTGGTGTAGGGACTCTGTCCCCCTGAAAGTCTCCTGTTGTTTCAACCAACAGCTGCAGTCCTTGCACTTTTTCTAGTGTAACAGTGTATAGTGTGTAGCGGAGGGGGTAGTGTAACAAAGAGTTTGAGAGGCCCTTTAGCCATTATGGACCACTTCTCCCTCCCCTTTTAGATTCATGTTACATTGTACAGCAACTTCAGCAATTGCTTGCGTGCTGTGAGCTGATGTACGGGGTACTTAAGAGTATTTTTAGCCAGATACTAGTGGATCTTATCAGCTGAGAACAAGGAAGAGAGCCAACCCCATGTGAACAACTTGGTCCCTGTAAGTCACCAGCAGGGGCCTTATAGATCCTTAACCCAGCATGAGACTCTGTCTCTCCAGCATATACAAGTCAGATCCTCAGCGGGTATACATGGGCTTTGGTAGGGCTCTTAATTTCTTGACCTGATTGTGCTAAACTCCTATTCAGGTTGTGCTGCGTGCTGTTCAACAACAGTCCAATTTTTCTGTAGGGTGTATAACGTATTTTGAGATGCTTCAGCACGTTGGCTCCCCTGTCAATGCAAGATCATTTTTAGGAATGAAACAACTCTGTCGCCGTTGGAAAATTCCCAACAAATGCTGGAAAATTTCTCATGAATATTTTCATATGGAGGCAGATCCATAAGGAAGTCAAGTTGCACACAACCGTGCCAGAGCTTCCTCTGACACGAAATTCCCTGCTTGTCCTCCAGCAAAGCTGCCGGCAAACCTGCCCCCCCACAGGGCTGGGAAATTCAGAGCATCTGTGCACTTGAACTAATTACTGTGCAGTATCTGCCAGCTGAGCGCAGCATGCAATGCAGAGAGAGCTGAGGCTGGGAGGTAATTAGTCCTTCCTCTTCGGTGAGGCAGAGGTGGGGGGAACAATTTTATTGCAGAATGCATTTCATGTGTATGGCTGCGCTTTTTATTTCTGGCCCGCCAAGGTCAATTCTGCCTGCCATTACATGTCGCAATGGAAAAGATCTGGAAGTGGCAGAATATGTTTGTAGCGATTATATTGGCTATGGCATGTCATTAAAGGCAGCATTGCACTGGTGAGGTGGCTGGGGAAAATCATTCTCATTTTTAATCCTTCTCACAAGGGCTACTACAGCTTTTCTGGATGAGACCCTTGGCTAATGCAAACAGGCATAACCCCATTGACCATTGTGCAGCTCTGCTGATTTACATCCCCTGAGAATTTGCCTCTAATTATAAAGTGAGACCCCTCAGTCCTAGGGTTGTCAGCCCTCCCGGATTGGCCGGGAGTCTACTGGAATCAGTATGCATCTCCCGGTGATGATGGGACATTTTAATAGGATATTTTAAGAAAATAAATTCAATTAATGACATTACGTCATGTTGGGGGGAAAAAATCTCCCCGAATAGCTTCAGTCAGAGTTGGCAACCCTACCCAGTCCTGAAAGCTTGCCCCACATGGGACTCTCCTTGGTTTTGATGGAATTTATATGCACCGAATGATTAAAGAATTGGCTTATATCATGGCCAGAAAGCCCTGTATGTGCTTTTAGTGCTAGTGAATCACTACAGGTCATGCTACACTGATGGGTCCCTACAATTTGGAGTAGAGTATGGGGTGGCATTTGGTGTTGGCTTATTAATACATAGCTGTCACCTGCCATCTATACTGCACCAACCCAGTTTGAGGAAGCACAGCACTGCTAATGGTGCTGCCTTTAGATGAGATATAAACCTCTGGCCTTGTTCATAGACGACCCATGTCCCGTTTTCATACAGCAAGGGGCATTTAGCTGACTTCTAGTGAGGATAATGATATCCGTGTCCTCAGCATCTAGACACTAACTGCTAGCAGCAGTTGAATTTACACTCGTATTTAATGCTGTCTATTCTAAGTAGGGGTGATATTGCAAACACCCCAGCTCAGTAAATGCCGTGGTTTGTGTTACCGTCGGGCATGCTGATGACCAACATTTCTTCTGTGGTTTTATCTGGAGAAAGTATTGTTTGGTTAGTAAATCTGTCCTAAACTACTTTCAAAGGCTGCTCAGTTAAGGAAGAGGTGTCTGCATTTGAATGAGTTGTATGCATTCACTGTGCCATCCTTGTTAATAAATGGAGTGGACTGAAACTTTTGCCTGAGTAATTTTTATTTTTCAGAGAAAAATGCAAATTCAGTGATGCCAAAATCACTTGCAAACTCCTCTTGGCTTTGCCAAATTGTCTGCAAAGAAAAGCAAGCAATATTTTTGAAAAAAAGGCAAAATATTCTCATATTTGCATTTTAAAACAGAAGCATTTTTGATCCAAAATGGCTGTGTGTTACAATTTCCTTCATTTTATTATTTTTAAAATAAACTTTAATGCTGTCACCTGAAGTTACATGTTCTGCATTGGCCAAAAATAAATCATATTTTTTTGAATTTTTTATTAACTAAATAGTTAAAAAATGATCATGTTGGCTACAAAGCACCAACTCACAGGATCATCATAAAATCCTAGTTTATTGGACGGATGCAAAAGGCAGACCATAAACCTTGGTGCTGATCCTCTCAAACACACACACATTCATGTGCACACTCACAGTAGCTAGCTCTGAACACTAAGCACTGGTGTCAAGATGTAGCTATCCCCAAGCTCTGGAGTCCACCGTTGAAGGCCAGTCTAGGCTTCTTTCAGTGCGATGTTGCTTCAGAAGGGGGTCACCGGCTGGTCCGGCTGGCTGGGCAGGCAGGGTGTTGGTCAGGTCAAAGAGGACGCCATTGGGGATCATTCTTCGCTGCCTTTTATCCCTCTCTGGTAGACTTTGGTGACTCCCCAATTCTTGGGCTTACCCAATCCAGGGGTCATGGACCTCGAGGGCGTCCCTCTTCGTAGCTGCTGGATGGCAGCTGTCAGCCCCAGGGGTCACGCCCACACGTACGTGCAGTCTCAGGAGTTCATTGAAGAATTTTGATTGATTCACTGACTGGATGAATAGAGCTCTGGAAGTGGTTGATCAGAGGGTATTTCAGCCCCAAGGGTCTGTTTCCAGTGTTGATTAGTTCAAACGGGGGCTTCCGTACCTTTAACAATGATGTTTCCAGGAATTCCTGGCTTTTTATTGATTCTTTCCTCTCCTTGGTCTCTGATTTTGTAAATGTTAATTGCTGCTCATTAACATGCTTATTCAGACTAGCTACTGTGTTACACAACCAACCATGACTCATTCAGGGACCTGCTCCATACAGAGATTCCTGCTCTTGCTAACATTGTTGCATGGGTACAACTTACTTTTAAACTTAAGGTACATTTGTAAAAGCATCTACAAGCTCTATTTTCACTACAAGTACATCTTCTATAAAAATAATAATAATATAATAAAATTAAAAGAGAGAGGAAGGAAGAAAAGGTAGAAAAGAAAAAGTATCCCCAAAAGGGGGCGAATGCTGCAAAAGGGGCTTTTGCCATATGGAGGAGCTTCACATTTGAGGGGAGGCAGGCAAAAAGGTTTCTTGCTCAATCTGTCTGGGTTGACCTGGAAAAAATTTTTTAGCTTTTCTTTTCCTGCTTTTAAAAAAATGTATTTTCTTTTTTACCTGACCCTTCTTTTCCATTTTCTTAATGGTAAAAATGGCAACAATAATACTTTCTTTCTCTACCCCTCTTTGTCTATCTTGCTTTTTGACTGTAGGTCTTGAGGGCAAGGATATATTCTTCAACATCTGTCTGTACAGTGCCTGGTGCATTTGAGGTCTGATGTTGATTAGGCCTGGTGGATAATAAGTAGCTTGCAACCAAGTGAGTAAGGGAGCTTCGACTAAGTCTGGTTTATGTTGTGAATGCTAGGGCTGTGTGAACTTTTGCTGGCTGTTTTGTTTCAACGCTGTTTCGACTCATTTCTAGCGCGAAACAGCGAAAATGAAATGAAACGAAGGGCTTCGAAACAGCTTCGAAATAAAGTAAGGCCAGTCGAAAAATTTCAAAAGCATTGAAATATTTTGACTTTTCAAGTGGCAGCCACGTGGTGGGAGGCAGGGGAGAGCCAGGGCTATGCTTCGGGCTGCTCCGCAGCCCCATGTGGCTGAGCCTGGCGGGGAGCGCAGCCCTGGCTCTTCCCACCTCCCACCACTGGGCTGCGCTCCGATCGGCTCCGCCCCCTGCTTCCCCCTGCTGGGCTCATTTCCCCAGGGCAGCCTCCTGACATCTGGCAGGGAGATCGGGGACCCACCTGCACCCCCAGGAGGGCTGTGGCACTCTGCCAGACTCCTCCTGGGGGTGCGAGCCCTTGATTTGCCTGCCAGATCCCAGGACACTGCTCCTGCTCCCCGGCTTCTGCTTGTCAGCAACTTGAGGTGCAATTTCCCTGAAACCCCTGCACCAATCTCCTTGAAACTTGGCAGGCTTTGTGCCCTCAGAAGGGGCTACCATCCCTGCAGGTTTCATCTGAATCAGGCAAGAAATGACAAAGTTATAGGCTGTTTCACGCTTCCCCATTCTAGCCTATGGGGGAAACGTCGAAAGAGCGCCGAAAAGCCTATGGGTGAAACGTCGAAAGACAGTCGAAACAGCGAAACCGTTTTGATGAAACAAAACAAAACGGAACGGTGCTTTTGAAACAAAACGAAACTCAAAATGAAACACTGGTCCATTGAAACGGAAGTCGAAGCGGAACGGTGCTGTTTCACACAGCCCTAGTGAACACCTTGCACATCTCTAGCTTTTGGGGCTGAATTTTGTCCTGAAGTCTGTAAAGATGCCTTGCACCAACATAACAAATACTTGGTATTTGCATGGGACTTTTTATCTGGAAATCACTGGTGATTTGCAAAGGAGGTCAGTATCCAGATTCCCATTTTATAGACGAGGAGATACAGGCACAGCAAAAGGGGAATGACTTTTCCAAAGTCATCCAGGAGGCCAATCTGCAGAGGCAGAAGCAGAAGCAATAGCAGCGGCTAGGGACACAATTGAAGTCTTCAATGCAGTGATGCTGTTCCTGTTCTCTGTTGTTTTCTACAACAAAGACATCTCTATACATGTGAACAAAGGACAGCAACTCACAATGCCACTAATGTCGGGTGTCTTCGAAAGGCTGAAACTTAATGACATGTGGTTCCTCCTCCCTCCAGCCTAATCCATCCTATGCAATGAGAAAGCTGGAGAACGTGACAGTTCAGCACCACATTTGGGAGTCCATCTTAAACAGTGAGTCACCGCTAAGTGGCATTTACTTTTGATCCTCCAAAGACATTTAAGCACCCAGATTTACCAAACTGCTACAAGGTATCATCCCATGGGAGGAAGCATTGAGTGATGTGGAAATGAAGTGGGCAGAGATGATATTCCCTGTCCTACAATGTTGGTTGCTATCAGAGGCCAATTCTTTTCTCTTGTGAGAGTTGATGGATTACTGTCTTTGTTGGCTGCTGTGTCCAAAAGAAGGCAGTTTCAAGTCTTTTGGAGATTGAAAAACAAACGCACTAAGCTAAGCATCAGTCTGGTTCGTTCCACCTATTTGCAGGTAGGTTTTGTCTGTATTTTCCACCAAAATCTTGATTTTTAAATTTTTTTTCCAGCAAAACCTCAAATGTCAAAATATTGCCTGTGAACTAAACTTTTCATTTCAGGAATGCTGCTACTGTGCTCCATGATGTTGGTCGGCTGGGTACCTCCTGTTTTCATTTCCTCTCTTAGCAGGATACCCTGAATGGTCTCTATATCTCATGCACCCTCCCATGTATGGAGATATACCAGGACCAGCATCTTGTGATGTTCACCAGTAGGAAGTTACATCTTTCTTTTACTCCTTGTAAAGTAAAATGGTGACGTGAGAAAACCAAGCTACTACTCCTGTGATGGACTGATCGAAGTTTTTTTTTTTGATAAAATATGTTGGATTTGGGGTGTCTGTTCTCTCCACCTCCCCCAAAAGTCAAACTTTGCCACAGGAAGCAGGTGTGGGACATGTTGAACATGCCATTTTTTGTCAGACAGTTTGGATAGGAATTTTTTGACTAGCCCTTCTTATCACACACAGTTTGAAGGTGGGTAGCATCATGGAGCAGGACTAGCTTCTTAAGTCCTGCAAGGAGCTTCCTGAGCACTTGGTCTCAAAGCAAATCCAATACTGTAGTGCCCGGAGGCCCCTGTTGACAACAGAGCCTCATTGTGTTAGACATTGTGCAGCTCTTGCACCCTAGGGTTAGACTCTAAGGCCAAGTCTTTACCACCTCCCTTCTGAGACTTGAACCAAGCCCAGCAAACAAGAAAGACAGCTTAGAGCAGTGGTTTCCAACCTTTTTTTCATTTGTGGACCCATAAAAACTTTGGAATGGAGGTGCGGACCCCTTTGAATCGCAAGTGTGAGTACTCACTTATTTTTGATTGATCGTAATCACCTTTCACAGACCCCTCCAACATAGTCTATGGATCCCCAGGGGTCTGCGGACCTCGGGTTGAAAATCACTGGCTTCAAGCATCCCTGAACTGGTTTCTCAAACAGAGCTTCACACTTTCTTTGTCTTTGCTTTTCACTGTATCTCATCAGGGGGGTGTTGGTGGTATGGGAAGGCTTTTGGAGAACAGCAGCACTAGCGACCAGATGGTTGGGAAACCTGATGGCAACATACAGTTCAGCTGAGTTATAACTAAAACAGGCGATAAGTCAAAGTTGAGTCTTGATATCAAGGAGGGTTTTGAACATGTCACAAGGGGTTAAACAGGAGTAATAGGCTGAACTTCCAGAAGGGGAGATTCAGGTTGCCCTAGTGGAAATTTCATCTGCTTCCCAATGGTCCTATAACTAAACTAATGGACTGTTGATCTCCTGCTTACTGGGACTACTGGCTGGGCCCACGTCTGGGTACCTCCAGGAGCAGGGGGACAGGCAAGTGACCCCCCCAAGTAGCTGCTGGCTGCTTTGCATGGGCTTGCTGTGCCTTATCAATATAGTGGGTGGAGAGAGGGGGGAGAGAGCATTTGGGTTATGCAGTTTTCTTGCCTTTTCTTTTTTTTCTCCCCTGCCCCACACACCCACCGATTAACTGGCACTTTCTCTTCACCAATGCAAAGAAAAAAGAATGAAATACCGGGAGAAATTAATGTCATGCAAGAGGAGAGAAGTCGGTGGAGAAGATGGCTTTCAAGGAGATAGGACTGGGGTTTCTGGGTTACTGAGTGCAGCCGTGTGTCAGGGCAGGTGACCATGTCATGCAGTCCCTTTCAATCTCCATTCTGAAGGCATTGAGGTGTCCTGTCCCCACTAACCTATTAGGAGGCTGGAAAACACAGTGTCGGAGGAACGGTATGCATGCAATGAGGGACTCGGTGACCCAGCAGGTCATTCCCATCTCTAACATCTATTTGTGCGGCAGAAATAACTGGCATGGCGGTCGCACATCAGGAAGGTGGGAGCTGTATCTTGCTGCTTATTCATGTAAGTGGAATAAAAATGGATCTTTAGTAGAGTGGACCATGGCAGGCCTTTTGGGTTACTGAATTTTCTGTTTTGAGGCAGATTGCCTATGCTTTCTCTCATTAACTTTGCCCAGACAAAGCCAATGAAAATCAGGAAGTGAGACTTTCAGAAGCTCTGTCACATCCTTCACCAGACGTCAAATGTGAATCTCCTGCATCCAATTCTAGTCTTTAAAGCCCCCCAGAAACAAAGGACAAGTATGTGTAGACTGTGGTTTTATTTGCTATCACAAAAGAATAATAATAAGGCAGGAATCTCCCTGGGGCGGCGCAATGACCTAGAGTTGTATAAGTCTTAGCCTTGCCATACGTGCAATGTCACCATCTTTGAGGAAGGGCTGTATTGTTAGTTTTTGTGGGAGCTGTTGCAAGTAGCAAAGGAGTCTGCTTTCTGCCCTAGTTCCTCCCACCATAGCCAATTTTTGGGTGGAGCTGCTTCCTGGGAACCAAGCCATGCTGTTGGGATGAGATTCCTGAAAAATGAGTTTGTGCAGTGGGTTCGAGAAAAACTGGATTCAAGTCCATCTCATTCCATGTTGGCCACCCATGAACAATACTGGTACCATAACACGGACTGGGCTTGCACTGATTACAGCCCTCAGAGTCCCAATCTCCTAAGACACCTTGAACATTTGGAGTTGTACCAGGCATAGAGTTTGAGCAGTAATGACTGTGTCATTTTAACCGGAAATGAGGAATTAGTCTGCTTGAAGATTTGCAGTGCGGAGGAGCCAGTTCAGTCCACAGCTGTTGGAGTACCTTGATGCGTTGTGCCACCCTGTACGGTAAGGGACTGTCAGACCTAGAATGATGGAGCCCAAGGAGCTTGTACAAGCAATGAAGAATTGGTGCGTAATTATAAGAAATAGGACTTACCGAGAAAATAAATTGCACTGCGGGATTTGGGGAGATCATTCGTTTGTGTTTCACAACCCCACCTGCCTTATAATAACTTAAAAGCTAATTTCAGGCTGAGAGATGCTGTTTAGCTTTTCTCCGTGTAACGAGCATTCAAGCGCACGTACCTCGCAGCAGAGGCTCCACGCGGGACGCGGCGTGCCCTGCAGCAGCGGAGGTTTGTCCCTGCTAAGGCCCCATAGGGGTGCATGGAAAGGCGAGACCAGAGGAGATAGCACGGGTTGCCTTAGACATCTGTGCAAGGTCGGGTTGGCCTGAGGGAAAGGGGGTATTGGGTGTCACAGAGGAAAGCTGTGTGATAGGGGTGAGCAGAGGGCTATAGGAAGACCCAGAGGGGTTGGGAAGCGCAGTGGTTCTTGTGGCGCTTTGTTTATGCTGGCCTTTGAGTTAAGGTTTATACCAGGATGGGATGGCACAGCATGCGGGTATCGGGAGCCAGAGGTAGCTGCCAGATGAGCCAGAGGGCACGGCGTCCTCTGCTGCCTGTGAGCCCCGGTTTGCGTGTGTGCTGCGCCTAGCAGACCCCGGGCTGCGCTTCTCCTGCAGACCGCTGAAAAGTTGCAAAAGGCATTTTATTGTCACCCTGAGCATCATGGCATTAAATCATGAATGTCTTTAAAGTGTTGTGTTATTAATGTGAAATATAGTATGCTGGGGTCAAATGAGTAAATGTGTAAATGGTGGGCTGTTTATTGTTAATTGGTAACCTGTATTATTAGCTTAGTGATGCATTTTTTCCATGTTATTCATAAATTCAAGGGCCTATAATTATTTTGTATGTGTGTATGTGTGTATGTATATGTATATCTATGTGTGTGTGTATAGATACACACACACACACACTAGCTGAAGCACCTGTCCTTCGCCGGGGTTGTTATTTTTCTAATTGCAGTGTTTCTTTATTTTCAAAGAACGTAGTGCAACTTATGCAGGTCAAAAATATTGTTCATTTTTTAAGACTATAGTACAATATATTTAACATTTAATATTTGATGTGAAGCGGAAAAATAGGGCAAATGCCACTATAATAGTGACAACTGAGTTGAAGAAAAAGCTAAGTGTCCATATAAGAATGACAATTGAACTGCATTCACTGCATCCAAAAAGGAGTGGTACCAGTTTGCTACCTGAGAAGTGAAGTAACCCCAGTCAATGGAGGCCCCAAAAATGGTCAGGTGAAAAGCAACTCTCATATAATTTTTCTCGGGTGGTATTCAGTGATTTTGGAAGTTTAGAGTCGATAGGACCAGCTATTCTTGAGTTATAAATGAAGATACACACAGCAGCTGCTCAGCTGCTACCGTTCCTTCAGAGGACTGGGAGAAAGACCGAGGCCACTGGCACCCCAGGGATCCGAGATTGGCAGTAGGCCGCCCCAGGCACGGCAGACCAGGGTTACATCCGTCTTAAGGAAATGCTTTGTTGCAGAGTTGCTGATGGCTGTGACAGAAGTTCAGCAAGAAATTGGTGATGTCATAAGTGAGGCTGCAGCACAAGTAAGCCAGGATTGGGTGAAACGGTGGAATCCCACGATGCCTCCTGGTCTTAAGCTCCTCTCCTTGCATCTCCAAGGTCTCAGCACAAGGCACTTTCCAGGCACCGCATGGCACATCATTGCAGCCTTACTCCTGATATACCTGTCTCAGCCCCTTGGGTCTCAAAGCTAATGCCTTTTCAATTTTCATTTGCCCTACACTGAATGAAGACAGGGACAGTGCTACGATTTTGAACACCCAGGCCCTGTTTAAGTGAATATAATTAGGGACCTACATAATTTGCAGTTTTGCAGATATTGCATAACCGCAGATTCCAGGATTGTCCGCAAAACCCACAAAATCAACAGCAGCAAAAAAACTTCATAAAAATAAAATGCTGCCCCCCCCCCCCCCCAACAGTGGGAGCCAGAGGTCCTTGCTGTTGGGAGGGAAAGGTGCTGGCTGGTGGGGTGGCACGAAGGGCAGCAGACAAGGTGGCTGCCCCCTTGTCCCACCTCATCCCACCAGGGTCTCTCTGTTAATCAGTGCTGCGGGGTGGGATGGCAAGAAGGGCAGCCAGTAATCAACATAGTGGCCGTCCCCTTGTCCCTCCTTCCCTCTTCCCCTCTCTGCCAATCAGCGCTGAGAGGCGGGGCTCCTCCGCCAATCAGTGCTAAAGGGTGGGGCCATGGTGAAATGCCCACAAAATTAGCTCTGTGCATTGCAAGCAGGCCACAAAAAATCCGTTGTCTCACCATGATTTAGGTAGGTCCCTATATATAATAGGTCTTAAGTGGAATCCAAGTGGCCAAGTGCAAGGGTATGATCTGCAAAGTGGGTCCCTAACTGGGCTCAGGTGGCTGATGTGTTTAAAGTTTTCCTACTGAGCATGCCCAGAGGCACTGCTATCTGGGCTGGGCTGAGTTTCTTGGCACCTAGGTCACATCTAAGCTTTTGGGATACACAAACTAGGAGTCCCTTGCTTAAGTCCTCTGAAAGGCCTGATCTAACTCACCCCAGCAGATGTACTTAAAGGCTGCCACTAAGTCACCCCTGAGCCTGCGCTTTTCCAGGCTGAAGAGTCCCATGGCTCATGCGCATGGCTCTCCTCTGGAGTCCAAAAAATCTATTGAGGTCCCTTCCGACCCTAGAATCTATGAATCTAGAGGGAGGTAGCAAGAGTGGCAGTGACTGGAGCCCAGTGATGATGTTACTTACTTTCGAGAGGCAAATCTTGGGTTTTGGTCTCTATTCCCAATGCTTTTTCAGCATGTTATCCAGTGACACTAATGTGCAAGCAATCCTGGACCTCAGGTCTAGAACTTGGATCCAGGGACACCCAGGCCACTACCCGACAGAATGAAATGGTGGGCATAATACTGCCTTCTCAGTGGCTCAGCAATACCCTGGGCTGTCACAGCTACACAAATTCAGCTTATTTTTTTTCCCTAAGGATGATAGATCTTCTGCAATATTGAGGTCTAACAAGCAACAAGGGATTTCACAACAGTTTTCCTCTGGAAATCAAAACGTTTACAAACCTCAGCTTTAGCCCAGAATAGTTTGGATTCATGATTTAACCAGAGAAGAGTTGTGATGATAAAGAGCAAGAATCCAGCTGGAATTAGAAATGCAGAATCACGGAGCTGAGTTTAGTTACCAGAGGGGAAAGGGAGAATGGCTTAACAGCGGAGGGGGAGAATGCATTTGATGTATTCAAAATTATTCTGCTTTTCTCTAGAATTATGCTTAAAACATTCATCCCAGCTCCTCAAGGACTTCTTTTTTTTCATGCTGGTGTTCAGGTTTGCCTGGGGTGTGTGACTAAAGAGGTGTAACAACAGCTGCATTTTGATGCCTACAGCTGGGCAAATTCATTGCATGCCCCTCATTTGGAAGAACCTTTTGAAAGGCAGAACCCCATAGGGGAACATCCAAAGAAGATGAGATTAGTGAGCTTTTTGAAGCAGAGGTTTGCTACTGGCCTAGTCCAAAGCTTAATGAAGTCAGTGGAAAGACTTCCCTTGGGGCATGCTTTCCTGACCTCTGCAATAACTAACTGATTCTCTAAAATACTGATGCAAAGGCAACACTGCCTTCGCGGCTAAGTGCACTGAACCGAAATTCAGAAGAGCTGGGGTCTATTCCTGGCTCTGCTGCCCTGTTGAGTAGCCAACAGCTGCTCCACTGCTCTGTGCTTCAGTTTCTCTCAGCATGTCTACACGTGCATTTATGCCGGCTTAAATTTACTGCACAGTAAATTACTGAGCAGTAAGCAGGAATAGGCCGGGGTCTACATGTGCAGGCGTTAAAACGCATTAATTCTGTGCACACACACACAGCATTACTGCTCAGTAAGGCATTTACACATGTGTCAGTAACTCATTGGGTGTAAATTTGACACCGGCATGATGCAGGTGTCAAATTTACACTCAAGTCAGCATAAGTCACCATATTTACTGCACAGTACAGGCGTGCATGTGTAGGTGTGTGCCCCTACTGCGCGGTAATTTCAGTTACTGCAGAGTACATGCACATGTGTAGATGTGCCCGCTGTCTGTTAAATAGAGGTGATGATCCTGAGGGCCAGAATACATAGAGTTGGTTGTTGCAACACCTGACTTTTAGGTGTCTGATCACTAGAGTAGTATCCAGAGTGAGGTGCCCCATAAAGTGTTGGGAAGAGTAAGACACCTTAGGGTGGTGAGACCAAAAAAACCCCTCAGGGAGTTCCTTAAACCTTCCAAAAGGAAACACTAAGCATGGGGGCGTATCTGATATCCTGCCTCCAGAGCTTAGGTACCCAACTCCAAAATACAGGCAACCACTGAGGATCTCAGGTCCAGAGACACCAGCTGAGGGCCCAGGCACTTATATCCAGGCATTTATATCTGTTCTTTGAAAAACTGGAGTAGAGAGTTCAGGAATTCTACTGGCTGGCAAAGCTTCTGGAGCGGTGAGGACCCTGCCCATGTCTCATCTGTACCCTGTTATGGTACTTTTCCCAGAGATGGGAGATTTCATAGATTTCATAGACTTCAGGGCTGGAAGGGACCTCAGAAGATCATCGAGTCCAGCCCCCTGCCCCAAGGGCAGGAAGTCAGCTGGGCTCAAAGGATCCCAGCAAGATAAGCATCCGAACATTTCTTAAATGAGTCCAGAGTAGGTGCTTGCACCACCTCTGGAAGGAGTCTATTCCAGGCCTTGGACGGTAAAGAAGTTTTTCCTTATGTCCAGCCTAAAACGGTCTTGGAGGAATTTGTGACCGTTGGACCTTGTCATCCCCTGGGGTGCCCTAGTGAATAGGCATTCCCCCAGATCTTGGTAAGCACCCCTGATGTACTTAAAGGCTGCCACTAAGTCACCCCTCAGCCTGCGCTTTTCCAGGTTGAAGAGTCCCATGGCTCTCAGCCTCTCTTCATAAGGCCTGTTTTCCTGCCCTCTGATCATGCGCACAGCTCTCCTCTGGACTCTCTCGAGCTTCTCCACATCCCTTCTGAATTGTGGAGCCCAGAATTGGATGCAGTACTCCAATTGTGGCCTCACCAAGGCCGAGTACAGCGGGAGAATGACATCCTTGGATTTTCTTGAAAAGCATCTATGGATGCAAGCCAGAGTTTGGTTCACTTTATCAGCTGTGGCATCACATTGGTGGCTCATGTTCATCTTTTGGTCAGTCATGACCCCCAAGTCCTTTTCGGCCTTAGTGCTAGCAAACGTAGCACTGCCGAGCCTATAAGCATGCTGCATTTTTTTTCCCCCCCCCAAACATGGAGTACCTTGCGTTTCTCGGTATTGAATGTCATCAGGTTTGTATCTGCCCATTTTTTGAGCCTATCTAAGTCAGCCTGGATCACCAGCCTATCCTCGGGTGTGGATGTTTTATCCCAAAGTTTAATGTCATTGGCAAACTTGGCCAGTCCACTTCTAACACCAGTATCAACATAGTTAATAAAGACGTTAAAGCGAATAGGTCCAAGGACGGAGCACTGGGTGACAGCACTGGTCACAGAGCGCCATGATGATTCACTTCCATCGACCACCACTCTCTCGAGTCCAGCCTTGGAGCTAATTCCCCAGCCATCAGACTGTGATGTAGCCAAGGCCGCAGTTGGCCAATTTTTCCAAGAGGAGATTGTGGGACACCAGATCAAAGGCTTTTTTAAAGTCCAGATATATGACATCAATCTCTTCTCCCTTATCCAGGTGATAGGTCACCTGGTCATAGAAGGAGATGAGATTGGTCAGGCAAGACCTACCCACAACAAACCCATGCTGGCTGTCCCTCAGGATGTTATCATCAGCCAGCTTGTCAAGAATGGTCTCTTTGATCATTTTTTCCAACATTTTCCCAGGGATTGAGGTCAAGCTTATTGTCCTGTAGTTCCCGGGATCTACTTTCCTCCCTTTCTCGAAGATAGGCACCACATTGGCCTTCTTCCAATCTTTGGGTACTTCACCTGAGCACCACAAGTTCTCGACTATCTTGCCAGTGGCTGGGCTATGATGCCTGCCAGCTCCTTAAGTACTCTGGGGTGCAATCTGTCAGGACCAGCTGACTTGAAGGTGTCCGGCCTCTCCAGTGTTCCTTTACAAGGTCAGCACCGATGTTGGATGTTGATTCACCCTTACCCTGCCTGTCCTGCATCATGTTATGAGATATGGGCTTGAATCTCTTCAGTCTGAGAGAGGCAGCCTGATGAGGGCTGTAAGCAGTAGTTTATCATATAAATGGGTGATGTCACATACAAGTGATGTCACGTTGTATGAAGAATCCCATCCGGCTGGTCTGCATTGGAAGTGGTCTGAGTACTGTCATGGATGCAGCCTCTTAGAGGACTTATACACGGCACAGCCCAATTTCTGGATCCCCAGCTGGCTTGGGTAGGGCCTTGGTACTGGGCTGCTTAGACCAGGGTAGTCCTAGGAAGAACAGCAGGTGTTGAGAGAAAATTCAGGCCATGCAGGATGCTACTTATGCATGGAGGAGCCACTGGAGCTAGGCAGCTGTGGGGCAGGGGTTCAAGAGGAGCACAGTGTTGGACTGTGATCCAAACCCTAATTATGGTGGCGAGGAAAATATTTCATGGCATAACAGAAGTGTATAGAATAAATCTAGTGGCTCCTTTGCCTGTTCTGGAGTCACTGCAGCTTTTATAGACCTATCTGACCGAGCTTTGGAAAGGCTAGGAGTGTAGCCAGAGTAGCACAGAGCTCAGCACAGACAAACTACACATACCGAAGGTCCTAGGCAGCTTGAACTCCAAGAGCGTATCCAGACAAGCATGCACATGCAGTTGGCGGTGCCACTAATCTGTCTGTGGCACTGCAAACCACATGCACTGCACGTGAGCACGTTTGCAGTGCAGCAATTTTTTTTGACACTGAGATCAAAACAACCTGCACCAGAAAAAAGCGGGGTGGCACACGTGGTGGCAGCGTGTGCCACCTGAAACCGGAGCCTGGCCAGCCAGAGCCCTGCTTTGGCTACCAGCCAGGCTCTGTGCCCCCAGATCACAGCTGCTGCAGCCCTGGGAGGCCCCTTGGACCCCAGGCAAACCTCCCCTACCTCACCCGGGTCTATTTGCCACGTGCTGGAGCACAGGTACACGGACATGCCCTGGGAAAAATAGCAATGGCACAAGTATGTGCCACTGCTATGTGTCCCATAAGAAATGCACGCCCCTGCATGTGCACAGTCATTGGGGCATGCCCCAAGGTAATACAGCCATACTGCTAGTGATGCCCAAGCTGGCTAGCTTAGTCTAAGGCTAACTCAGCTTTGCTGACCATTCCCTGATCTGCAGTCACTGTAGTGGACGCATCCTCTATACATTATGAGAGCTGCTGCCTTAGTCTAGATCTAGAAGGCTTTCCAATTGGATAAAGTTATTCATTCATTACAGGTTTTTAAAGCAAAAAATAATAGATGCCCCCCTTTTTTTTGGTGGAAATGCTGTATATAACATTTCTTGCCAGGAACCCTTAAACTACTGGAGTGCCGGAGTGCCGGAGTGAGAGCACTGTTGGCTTAATGAGTGGAGGAGTGAGTGTCAGGGGAAGGAAACCACAGCATGATACTGGGAAGATGCAGCTGTCTCCATCATATTGGCTCTGCCCCTGGTGCCAGCCAGGAATTTGGGGGAGTCAGGGGTTGAAGCAGGGTTGCCGCTCTTGGCACACTTGCCACTCATTAGAGAGGATGAGTGAGAGTCTAATGCAAAGGTTGGCCACCTGTTGCCTGTGGGCTGAATCCAACCCCTGGGTAATGATGGGGAGGGAGACCCCGCAGCTGTGGGGGAGGTGTTTGTCTGTACACCCAGCAGCCAGGGGGTTAATGTAGGCCCCATAGTGCAGTTGCTGCCTTTCTCATCACCAAATATTCCTTTGCCAATAGCAGTGGGTGGCAGGCTTTGATAGCACTCGGGGAAGGGAGTGAGCAGTAGGTCCCTGCAGCCAGTGGCCACTGCACAGTCTTCTGGGTGGCTGGCCATGCCAACTCCTCTCCTTGAAGCAGTGACATCTCTTGGGAAGTCGAGGGGGAAGCTGACAATGAGACTGGGGCAACTGGGACACAATCCCCATACTGCCTCTGTCGGCAGGATGCTGGTTGGTGCACGGCAAGGGCCAGGTTGCGAGCGGTGGCTTGCCACTGTTAAAAAGGTTGTTGAGCCCTGGTCTAGTGAGCAAATTACCTGTCCCCCTATCCAAGGACAGCAGCACAGTGAGGCTCAAGACTCAATTAACAGCCAAACCCTTTCAGCGGAGGACAATTATTCTGTTTAGTTTGGCTTTGGAAGGCGGTGGCCACATTGCTTCTGGCTGCGATTGCATGGGCTCTCAGCTGCAGCGATTTACACCGGGGAATGGGGCTTGGTGTTCATCTGGGCAAGGGGCAGGGGCAGACACATCTGGCTCAAAGCTCCCTTCACCCCTTCTCCCCCTCCAACCGAGCTGTGCGGTGGGTTCCTCTCTTGGTAACACCCCATAATTATTCAAGACAGCTGCCTCCTTCCCCACCAGTATTGGTTGCATCTCAACAAGACGTGGACGTGTCCCTTGTGCGAAGTAGTTTGCAAAGAGCTTCAAGGCCCCTTTGAACTGAAAGTCTCTTTGTAAATGCCAGCTGTTATCAATAAACACAAGCTCTGCCACAGCGTCGGGTAAAGCTGGGCCTGCAGCCAGGCCTGCATGAACTGTCTCTTTTGATTAAAAACACGAAAGATAAATGATCTGTAATATTTAAAATTGGTGCAAACAGCCGGGAAATGGCATCTTTTAATTGGCCCCTCACAAACCAGCCCTGATGGGTCCTCTGAGCAGATGCTGCTAATGGAGCACACCTCTGAAGTGCTTGACAATTTGCAGAAATTAGGAAGATCTGTTCTGTGATTCTAATAAGGCACTTTAAGGCCTAAATCACTCTCAGAAACCATGTCTAGACGAAACAGGAGGCATGTGTGCACCATACTTTAAAGCAGGCTAAATGCTTCTGCAACACTTTAAAAGTGTCGGTGTTTGCATGCCTCGGTGGCGTATTGCACATTCATTTCAGCCACGGTAGGAAATACGGCGATGTAACGCACCTTAAATGACTTGGGACACAGCAAAATAAAATTCCTTTGAGGGGTTTTAGTTTGCTGCCCCTACAGCGGTGGAGCGAAGCACTGGGCTCCGTGCAGCTCAGGGGCTCTGCAGGAAGCCCGTGCAGGCAGCCTGGCAGCAGCCCGGGAAGGCAGGCTCTGCCCAAGAAAAGCGGTGACCCTGATTTTTTTTCCCCACCACCTGGAGCTGCGCAGGGGCCCAGTGCTTCCCTCTGTGGCTGCGGTGCCCTCCGGTTTCCCTTTTGTAAAACTGTAACAGTAGGTGTTTTCTTTTTCCTGGGAACTCACATCATTATGCTGTCTCTTTATATATCATATCTGAGGCAGGGACTGGTCCTTTCTATGTGCCTATACAGTCTGTAGCGGTCATAAACTCCTAAAAGAAGGTTTCAGACTTGATAGAAGGAAAAACTTCTTCACGGTTCATGTGATCGGACTCGGGGGTGCAGGGGGTGCAGGCATCTACCCTGGAGATCTGGAAAAGGAGACTGGACACACACCTTGGTGGGGTTATTTGACCCCCAAGGTCTTTCCTGCCCAGAGCAGGGGGGCTGGACCTGATGATGTCACGAGGTCCCTTCCAGCCCTAAACATCTGTGAATCTGTGAACCAGAGGACTTCCAATCTTGCACATGGCCTCTTTGTGCTTCTCTGATATAAGACAACTCTCAGATTTGGGTCTGACCACACACCCCTGCAAACAGTCTTCATTCTCCTACTTTGTCCTCTCAAAGCAACAGGAGGTGACATGCTCACAGCTGTGGAGAGGCCCATTTTGCAGTGTGCGGTGTCCCAATCCCACCGCTGGAGGGAAATAAGAGATTTGCAATTTGCCTGATAAAATGAGGTGACCTGTAACCACAGGCAATAAAGGATTAACAAGTGAAAACAAGTTTCCTCGCCCGTCCTTCCATCCATCTCAGACTTCAAGCAATAAAACCTCTTTTTCTTTAACCGAGAAGCAAAACCATTCAACCTGTTCTTGGGGGGAGAAAAATACATTTTATATTCTCTTGACCTATTTCTCAATGCTCACGGTGCAGAGTTCAGCTCTGTCAAAATGCAGCTGAATCCCGTTCTGTTGCCTTGTTCGCATTTCTTCTTCCTTTCATTTCTAAAGGAAGAACTGTATAGTCTGCTCCGTTTTGCAGATGTCCCAACCTGGCACTCTCCCCGCCTTGGTCAACCATCCCAGTCAATAAACAGCCAGCTGCACGATCACTCCCTAAAATAAATAGGAGCGGTATTAATATATTGCTACAGTAAAATGCAATTTGTTTTCCTGCTGGTGTGGCCTGGGAAGATAACCGAGTGTATGTTGTGGCCAAAAGTTCACGTCTGCTACAAAACATCCTTCCTTCTGCACGACTCAATTAGGAGCAGGGGAAAGCCATAAATATTGTCAGAATACAAACAGCCCTGATCCAATGTGATCCGTGTATTTAATCACAAGGGAGTTAGCAAGATGATGCCTGAGAGGCTACTGGCTTATTTACTGCCCCTTTTTATCTTAAAGGGATTATGTTTGTGTTAGAGGAATGGATTACCCTGGATTCGGTCCTGCCTGCCTTCTGCTCGCAGCCCTGTTTGCCAAGCTTTTGGCTGCTGCTCCTTCCAACGGTTCATGGTCGTGCCTCCATCCATTCTGTGAATGGCTCGAAACCTCTGGAAAGGTACATTTGCAGTCATCTGAAGTCCAGTCTCTCATGCCGATATTCTCTGTAGAGCAGGGCTAGGGGGATTTAGCAGGGGAGGGAAGGCTGTTGAGGGAATAAACCCCTAGATGGTCACTGGTTTTGGTTCCCAGCTCAGCTACATGCCTGTGTGACCTTAGGCAAGCTACTTCTTGTTCCCCATTCCTCAGTGTCCCCCATCTGTAAACAGGGGCGATAAATGTTCCTGCTGCCAGGGGGAGCAGGGCAGGGTGGGATGCATTGGAGGCTGGGATGCCTTTACTGTCCAGTGGTAGATGTGCCTGGTGCTCCTTTCATTTAATCAAGTTCCCTCAAGGGAGTTTTAGCCCAAAACATGCCTTGAAAATACAGCTGAAACGATCCATCTCATGCCGTGCCCAAACATCATATCAGGTCATGCCAGTAAAGGAAGTTTCTTCCTGAGCCCAGGAAATGTTTGGCTCATGTCCTGAAGCTAAGGGGTATATTTTATGTTATATATATATATATATATATATATATATATATTTACATATTGTGTCAAATTTAACTGGATATCTTCATTATCCTCATAATGAGGTCTACTGGCTCACTAAGGGTTGTGTAAAGGTGTTTTCTTTCACCACTCTGGAATGCATGGATTTTACATTTCATTGTGCTCCTCGGACTCTTGTATTAGGAGCAGAGAGCAGGCTGAGGGTGGTTGCTTTCCATACCAAGAGGGGTGACAGCTTTATGCTTCTGCAGCCGTGTGAAACGAAGAGCAATCTTTGAGAAGGTTAATCCCAACATGGTTCTGGCAAAACCAACATCTCTAGTTGGTGGAGCAGCAACTTTTTTTGATCAGCAACGAGCAAATAACCAGCTCCCAGTTCAAGGGCTGGAAGGATCGTTCAGAAGTGGCTTGTGATCACAATGTCACCATCAACAGATCAGTGGGCCTGTCTACACGTGCATTTACGCCAGCTTAAATTTACTGCGCAGTAAACAGGAATAGCCCAACGTCTGCATGTGCAGACGTTAAAGTGCACTAGTGCTGGGTGTGGACTGACTTGGGACTAAAGTTAGTCCCAAGTCAGTCCACACACACAGTGTTACTGTGCAGTAAGGTGTCTAGATGTGCGTTACTGTGCAGTAACTAATCGAGCATAAATTTGCTACCTGCATGATGCAAGTATCAAATTTATGTTCAAGCTGGTGTAGGTCGCCATATTTACTGCACAGTATGGGTGCGCACATGTAAACATGCACCCATACTGTGCAGCAATTTTGGTTCCTCCGCAGTAAATGTGCACGTGTAGACGTGCCCAGTCAGTGTCAATTCACAGTGTGATCCATGGCTCTTCGAGCATCTTCATTCCTGAGGCACACCAGAAAGTATTAGGGGATGATGTGAACATCTCAAACATACACTGGCCCTGCAAAAGAACCTCTAGGCTTCACCCTACCTTGACATCCTATGTCAGACACAGCCACTTCTTATACCTTATACCATACAGATGTCCATCAGTGCTCAGTATAACAGTATTGCAAAGTCCAGTGCAGCTTGCATGGGGGGTCTTCAGTTCCTTAATGAACCCTGCTCAGAACTCACCAGCTTCAGCTGTGACCAGCCTCCCAGAGCTTCAGAGGAAGGTGAAAAAATCCCCCAGAGGAAACTTTAAGTAAATAGTTGCATACAAAAGCGGAGGACTGAATTCAATGGACAAGCCCTATGTTCCTTGATTGGCTCATACCATAGAAACAACAGACCGGAAGGGAATACAACCATGGTGGTTTCATTGCATTAAGTGGATTATTTTCTCTCTGTATTTTTCAAAGATGGCACCCAGAGAGTTTAGGCTTTAATCAGCATGAAAATAGAGGAAGAGGCTAGCTCTGCATCCTGCGTTCTTTTCTACCGTGACTGTGCAGGTTGAGCCTTTGCACCTAGTGGGGATGTGCCGGAGCATTTAAAATAGCACAGACACTAGATTTCACTTCATGCATAGCAAGAGTTAAGGATCATCAATCTCCACATCACCGCCCAGCTTATTCTCAAGCTGGAACATGTTAAAATGCAGAACGACCTGCTCGGTCTTAGTGAAAAGATGCAGTACAGCAGCTGGCCAGGAGCCTACAATAAAGAGAAGGGTCTGGCAGCTTGCGAGAGAGAAGCACTTGAGAGCTGATTCTATTAAAAGAGCGATCAAAGCACATTCATTAATTGGCCTTGTCTGTTTTTTACAGCAGAGCTGGAGAGAGAAATCTTTCCTGGGGATGTGGCAAGATGCAGCTGGAAATGAAGGAAGAGTCTGCATCTATCATGTGCGTTATGATGGTTTTGTTGTATAACAGTGTGGCCTAGGGTGCTAGGCCAGTGGACTTGTTCTTCATGGGACCTTGGGTTTAAGTCGCTCCTCCACCACAGGCTTGCTGGGTGACCTTTGAGTTGTTGCACCTCCCTCTGCCTCAGTTTCCTTACTAGTGAAAAGAGGGTGGTGCCAGTGACTTCCCTTTGTATAGGCTGTAGCCGTGTTGGTCTAAGGACATAGGCAGACAAGGTTCTTTGGGTAAATGTGATATCTTTTATTAGACCAACTCAACAGCTGGAAAAATTGTTCTTTGCAAACTTTTGGGCACCAACACCCTTTGTCAGGCATAGGGAGAGTTGGCTGGTGTTTTGTGTTCTCCTGGATGGCACACAAAACACCAATTGACTCTCCCTATGCCTGAAGAAGGCTGTTGGTGCCCGAAAGCTTGCAAAGAACATTTTTTTTCCAGCTATGTAGTTGGTCTATTAAAAGATATCACATCTATCTTGCTTCCCTTTGAACAGTGCTTTGGGATCCACTGATGAAACGCACTGTACAAAGTTGATATTGCTAATTATGCTGAATGCTGGGTATTGGTAAAAGCAAAGGACTGGGACCGAGAGCAATAGCTTGGACCAGGTAGGGTCTTGAGAAGCTTCTCACATGCAGCTCAGCTAATGTGCTCCATTCCTGATCTAGGACTAACCTGTTATTGCTTCCCTGAAGCATCTTCAGCTGAGTAAAATGGGACTGCTTTGGGCATATGGACAAATGTTACAAGAAAACCAAAACAAGATCATTACATTTGTCTTCACTTATGACCTAAGCCCATGAAACCAGGTCTGTTGATGTGAATTAGCAGACTGTTCTATGTAACTTGTCCTCCTGGATAATTTATTAAATGCCCAAAATAGCGGCCCAGTATTGTGTAGGATGCTCCAAACCAGGTTGCGTACAAGTGCATGGGATGTGTATTTAAGATGCACACACCACACGATTGTACTAACACGGGAGCTGTGTCCAGGCGGCTGATCTGAGAAGTGTGTTATGAATGTATGTGCCTCATTTTGCAAGGCAGAGAGGCCCCTCCATTCCCAGGGAAGACAAGGGTATTCTGAGATGCTCAGCCCGACTTGCGCACAAACTTTGCTCACAGATCAGGCCCTATAGTAGTTCTGCATGTACGACACATTCTGTAGTGGGTGTGTGAGCTGCTTTGAGTTACCTTTTTCAGTCTGATTTTTCTGGATTTCTAGAGCCCAGTCTCTTCCATCCTTGATTCTGCTAGCATCAAATAGCAGTGCATGAAATGACCTGACAAGTCCATCACGCGAGATTCATTCTCTCTTCATGGGGGAGATTATCTGTACCCTAGACCAGTTTACTTTGATGGTTTAGTTTGCTTATACCTTGGAAAGAGCATTGCAAGTCTGATATGGTACCACCATTCTTGTCTTTGCATTGTGTCCCTTTGAATTTGAATTTAAGGCACACCCAGTTTTTCTAATGTTCAATTTAAGAAAAGAATAAAACATAAGGCAAAGACACATTTACAGGGACAAAACTTCTGATGCACAGAAGGGGGGACAAGCTCGTAATTTTAAGATGCAGGTCATTTTTGGAAGAGATGTACAAAAATGTGTTTGTATTCAAAGGGATGTGGTAGATCTGGGAGCCAGAAGCTCCTGAGAACTACCGGTGTTTTTCACCATTGACTTGCAGCGCAAAGCACGTAGGCCAACACATTACAACTTGAATAGCTAAATCCATGTTTTGGCCAATAGGACCTGACAGCCTTTAGCCCTGAGCTCCTTGGAGAAATCCAACTTCTTATTTTAGGTACGTAACTATAGGCTCTTGAGAAGTTTGGTCTTTGTGCCACAGTCTCCCTTCACGTAGCTCCCATTTCCAGTGTCCTCTCACTCCCAGCCCACTGTGCTCGCTAAACTAGGCCCAGTCCCCATCTTCCCTCCCAGTACCAGTCTCCTGTCCTAACTGGTTGCAACCTCCTCTTCTCAACCCTGGGGCCCAGCTAGTCCCAGTCTCTCTGGCTAGGGATGGAAGTTGCACATAAATCGGTTGAAGCGATCAGAAACTGGTTTAAAACTGCAACAGAACAGAAGCTCACTGCACATAAACCAGTTTCAAAATGCCTGAAACTGGTTTAAGATAAACCTGGTTGAATGTAGTATCAGACTTAACTGATTTGTGTCAAAGCAGTTTATGAAACTTCTGTCCCAGACCCCTTACTGGTTCAAATTAAATCACAGTCTCCCAGCATGCTTTCCAGTCCTGGGCTAGGCTGTCTGCTCCAGAGAGCAGGGCTGGCTCCACCCTGCTGCTCCTTAGCTGGAGCAGTGAGGATTGGCTGACAAGGGGGATCAGGGGGACAACCCTGGCTGGGGATGCAGCCCAGTCTACAGGGGGGGACTGCCCCCCACCCCCAGGCAAACCCCGGCTGGGGGCTGGGGTCAAGGGTGGGCAGGGGGGACTAAACACCCCTTCCCCTGCTCAAACTTACTGCTGGCTGCAACTGTGGGCTACAAATCCCAGAGGCACCTGGAAGCAGGAAGAGGAAGGGACAATGAGAAACACTGCAGAATCCTGCTGCTGTGAGTCTGGACTGCAAATCCCAGAGACCTCGGGGGCAGCAGGAAGAGGAAGTGAACACACAGCCAGAGAGCCATGCTTTAGTGACCCCCAGCTTCTGGCCCGCTCCACTGCAGGCATGTGGTTGCATTTCCTGAATCAAAGGTAAATGTCTGTTCACTTCTGTTTCAGTTTAATCTGTGCCTCTTAGACTAACCTGCATCGACTGAATTAATTCATCCTCGGACTTTTTGACTGTCTATACCTAGCCTCTGTCTGCTAACTTTGAGTCCCTGCCTCCTTGTCCCAATCTACTCTTCCCAGTTGCTGGGTGATTCTCTTGTTCCCTTTGCACATGAATCAAGTACCTTACTCCTTCTTTCTCAGTGGAGGGCACTGATAGTATGGGAGAGAGAAGCTTTGTTCCTTTTAGATCTAGAAAGCATCTACTTAGTATGTGCAAGCTGATTATTCTTTTCTTTCAAAGGCTTATATCGCCAAGCTGCTATAGACTTTCACAGGGACGGCCAAGAGTGACACTCACTCTCCTTCTGCCAAATTTTACATCCCAGCTTCAAAGTATGGTAGGCACTAGAGCTTCTCAAAGGAGCAGCTGCCAATAATTTTGTTTTACAGAGTGAAAAATATACGTTCCCCAACCCTCGTTATTGCAGACCTCTGAACCGTTTTGCTTGCTCTTCTCCAAGCAGACTTCAGCCTGCATGATTCAGCCAGCCAGCACGGAGAATTTCAGCTTGAACAGTCCTTTTGGCAAAGCTGTAAGCAGCAGAAAATAGATTCTTATAATGGAAAGTGTTGGATTAGCTGAAGAGTAAATGGTGCTTTGCATCCTGTTGAAAGAAGAGAATGATTTTTTCCTGCTCTCTGCTTGAGAGAGATGGAAAGTAGACCTCTGTCTTCCAAGTTCCCTTAGCGTGTGTGAACACAGCATCCTTGGCTATCCCTAGCACAGCTGTGCTCTTGAGCATGTCCCGACTACTCACCAGGGCCATAACACCCATTTCCTGCACCGGGGAGGCGGTTGCAGGGGGTTGCGGCAGCGACTGATTTGGCTGTTATGGCTGCTATTTTGTTTCCTCAAAATTGGCACGGAGGGGGGTTGGTGCCCTGGTTGCCCACCCTTAATGGAGCTACTGCTACAAACAAATATGCTGGTGAAATGGCCCAGGGATACCCCAAAGTTTGGAGGAGAGATCTTGGGAACAGCTAGAGGGGCAACCTTGATGAGCCATTAACACTGCATTTACTGGTTTGGCAGGATCTATTGCTAGATGTGGTGCAGGCAGATGTCTGGGGAGGACAAAAGAATCCAGGTCACCATCAAAACAGCAAGGAGGCCACACTGCTGAGACCTAGCCACCAAGAGATTAAGGGAAGATGCAAGAGAGGCTGAAGGATGATGCGTTGTATGGCATTATGTAGTACAATCACTACTATTGATTATGAAGTGGTAAGGAAGCAGCCAAATGAGGCATGGCAAGGTGATTGGGACTGATTATTCTCTGCGGTAGGAAAATGGATGAGATATCGATGAAGCTTCAGCATGCACATGGTCAGATCAATGCTGTCCCAAGACCAGCATCAGACACAAGGTCTGTGCCATTGCGGGGGAATCAGATAAGATGCGCTTGGGGGAAGCTCCTGAGTAAATGTTATGGGTTTCCTGATGAGTGATCTCCACAAGAACAGTGACATATGACCCTCCAGGCTCCCATGGCCCAAAGGGCAGGAGGTATCAGCTGCAGCTGGAGGAGAAATGGGAATCTTGGACCTGATGCATCACTGGGTGACTCCCGTTTCACACTGGTTTAGCACCGGTTGATGGGGAATCAGGCCCTACATTTATAATGCTGGGCTAGCCTTGATTCTTTGGTTCACTAGGGTTCCTTGATGCTTTTTTGGGAGCAAAAAGAACATGGAAACAGCACTGGATGATTTTTCTCTGTGGGTACGTGTGGCTGGGGTAGATCTGGTATGCAGGCTCTAAGATGGTCTCTCTCTATCTCAGTCCGCGTGCCAGGAGTCATGTTCAGGATGGGCCCAGAGAAGTCAATCAGCTTGGTAGAGGACTCTGAACTCTGACTATTCTCTGCTACCCAGTGGTCTGCTATGGCCCTGGCATTTTAGTGGGACTTCATCTTCCATGAGACATTGTGATTTCCCTTCTCTGACTAATCATGGGCATGTCTACATGTGCACTTTAATGTGCATTAGCCTATTTTAATTTGCATTAAAGCATTGCAAACCCCCCCCCCCCCCGGGCCTTTTTTACATACCCAACAAAAAA
>NW_005842173.1:562927-596790 GCF_000455745.1 Alligator sinensis
GCTAATGCACATTTTTCTAGTACCTCACAATGGAGGGCATTTTTACACGTGCTCTGGGATGCGGTGCCGGGTGCTTTAATTAGGGAGCTGCGCTAATTAAGAGCACCCACACGTCATGTGTATCAGCATCCCTGTGCATCCCCATGCTGAAAAAATGGCAGTGGGGTGTTTTGAACTAAAGCTCATTGAACGTGTTTTATTTCACAGTGCCCCATTGCCATTTTTTTCGGCACGGGGACATATGGGAATGCCAATACACGTGGCATAAAAGGTTGCTGGAACACATCAATGTCTGTGCTGGATTTCCAGCATGTCGGAGCAGGCTCCTCGCATGTGTGTTGGAGCCCGGAGGTACTAGATTTAGTGTGTATTACCTAAAGCACCTTAATTGTAGACTCACCCCATATGACTGTGGGAATATCATATACAGGTAATATGGTTGGAGAGAATGGGGGCAAGGGGCAGCTGAACTATGATTCCCAGAAGGCACCATAGATAGATGCTTAGATTCAATGGACTTCCAATATAACATTTTGGGTCTGCTCAGCAAATGAAGGCGACAGCACTTTGACTTGGTAATCTCCAAACATGCAGTTTCAGTGGACATTTTTCTTTCTAAGTCTTTGTTTCAGTATATTTTTGGGAACTTTTCATTCTTGGGAAATATTTATATTCAAGTATCTTTGACCTGATTCAGCATACAAACAAATACTGAGATTTCTTGTTGGATACAAGTGCTGTGTTTCATTCTGCTCTAATCAAATAGTACGTTACTGGGCATTAGTCCATTGCAACCATTGTGGCTTTCTGTAATATAAAAATTGGGGTCAGGAAGGAATTTTACCCCCTGGTCAGATAGGTATGGACTGTGGGGACCTTCCTCTGTCATGGGAGGGTATGGTCCTCATCCTGGGCTCTCTTGAGCGTGTGTTAACAACCTTTGACACAAGCAGGATGTTGACTGCTGTGGTCCCTCTGCTTTACCTGTGGCAGATTCAGGTGTTATGTTCTGTATTGTGTGAGAGCTGTCGGTAGTTTTACTAAGAGGTGATATTATGGATTTGCATAGGATGGTTTGGATAGGGGTGATCCTGCCTGGGACAGGGGGTGGACTAGATGACATCTGGAAGTCCTTTCCTGCCAGCTTCTTTATGAATCTGTGATCTTCTATGATCTATAAAGTGGGAGTAATAATCTGTCCCACCTTCCACTCTTCTCAGGGATGCCCTTTTTAGCAGGTAGGCTTCCTGGGGCAGTGCTCTCTCACTGTATGATTGTACGCTGTGCATTAATGGGTCATTGTGGCAATAGCCCTTCTATAATACAAACAGCAAAAGGAGGCTGGCCAACTAGTCTTTTGTCCTTACTGCTATCACGTTGCCTGTCTCCAAGTGCTTGTTTAATAGGAAACTGAATTGGATGCTTTGTTTGATTTCAGCTGGCCCGGTAAAGAGATAGAAAGATGCTTCCAGCAAAAATCCTTTCTAATGGCATCAAAAGAGGGGAAAAAAACAACCCTCAAGAGTCTGCATTTTTTGTTTCAATGGAACGATTAAAAATAAATCAGCCTTTCTTCCCTTTGGGAGGAATAAGGCTATGTTAAAGGTTAAACTCTCTTTATTTTGCTTAGCAGAGAGACACCATCATTTTAATCCTCACTGCATGAAAAGAAAGCAAACATGTTGTGAAAGGCAGTGGAAAGTAAAGGTCTGATTCATAATTGCTCCGTGGTGACTTCTCCACTGGCAGCAACCATAGGGATGCCACAAGGTATCATCTGCAAACCTGGCTGTCTGGGTGTCGAGGGTAAGAAATTGGGAACCTCTATAATTTATTCTACTTTAAAAATCATACTGAGTCAGGTTGGGCTGTAGTTGCTCCTGCTATGTGTTGAATTCCTCTGTGAGCATGTTTCTGCTCTCAGGGCGATTTACTGATAGACCAAGGTACTCCTCAACATGAAGTCACAAAAGCTGGCACTACTTGCTCTATAGAGAAGTTCAGCAAATGTCCCCACCCAAGGCCTATTTCTTCAGTCTTACCGCTTACCCCTGTTCACCTCCAAGGGACATGGTTATATCATTTCAGTCTTCAATCATCTCCATAGGTTGCACATACACTTCAAGGTTGCATTCTGCATGGTTTGCCTTTTACCTAAGTTTACATTGGTACCTGTGCTCCTCCAGCATGACTTTCTGGTAGTCAAGCCCATTCGCTGCACTGGCAGTATTCTGGATTTACACTGATGTCACTGAGATCAAAACATGACCCTTTATTCACACTGTGCTCCATAGAAATAATAGAAAAGTAGGCTTGGAAGGGCCCGACAGAGGACAACTGGTCCAACCCCAAAGTGTTGAGCTGAGTATGCTGGCACTTGGCCTTGAGGTTCTAGTGAGTCACCATAGTTATTTTAGAAATGGTTTTAATGTACTAGTGGCCTGATCCAATATCCACTGATACAAATCGAAAGACTTCCTTTGACTTCATTAGGAGTTGTCCCAGGCCATAAACTGTAAAGTTCAACAAAGGCAGAATCAACATTTGCAATCAGTCAGCAGTGCTGCACAAAATTAAAAGAGTCGTTCTCAAACTTTGTGCTTGCCCATGTTTGTGTTGGACGGAAGGAGTGTTTCTTTAATGCTGGCAGGCGCCCACATCAAATCTTTCCTCACTTAAATAAACCAGACCAGAAATTATTGACATAGCCACAGAACAATAAACCGCCATTAATCACGATCGTAGACTAGCCTCTAGTAAATATTTCTATTGATCTTGCCAAGGAGGGTGTTTTCCCAGCCCACAACAGCATCTTCTTTCAACCAAGAGGACCAAGGGTTTATTTTAAAGCCCTATGAAGCCTATTAGAGAGATTTCTCTGCTTTCAATGGGCCTTGGATTAGGGCCCAAATTCCTCATTCAGCAAATAGCTGATCTTACAAGAGTGAGCCAACATATTGCTCTGGGTTGACTTCCAAATCCCACCCACCATCAATACCCCATTCCACCCCCCACCCCATCTCTGTGGCCTAGGACCCTATGTTTCTATCATAGATTTCAGTTCATATCTCCATGAATGACTTCTTTGTGCAGCCTACAGTGTCCTTAGGTGTCTGCATGAAACAGATGTTGAACTTTTCACCTTTAGAAGTACACGCATGCCTAAAGGAAACCCTTTACGTGCTAGTGCAACAAATGCATTCACTTGTTGGGTGAATCACAGTTGCTGTTTCACAATGTACAGCAGTACTACAGGACAGGGAGTGAAAAGTGCACTGGTTCAAACTAACACTGCAGAGTGACTAGATATACAGAAGCAATGAAAAAAAAACTCTTTGGCAGCTGGGATTTGGGCAGGGTGCCCACTACTCAAATACACCGGCTTTGCAGTGAGAAGTAGCAGTGTCGACGTATAGACCAGCAGGCCCAGTTTGTACAATAGATTGGGTTTCCCTTTCCTGGGTCTTAAACCCAACGAATGACCGCAATGAAAATCAAAATCATGAACATGGCCATTGTCCCAATTGCTGCTCCAATAAATAGGCATTTTACATGGATGAGGCCTTCATTTTGTCACGTGTTTCCAGAACCAAGCATGCGCCAGACGAATGTTTTGGTCTGAAACTTGGAGACTTGCAATTCATCCCCTGAGCTTTTCCATTCCCTAAAGCTACAGCTTATATGAGCTAAAACTAAAGGTGGTCTTGGATGAGATTGCTTATATGGAAAGGCTGGACTTCTGGAGCTGTTTATGGATTCATAGTGTTTAAGGAGCCACGATAATGTTCATCTACTTGCATCTCCTGTGTAACACAGGCCATAAACTTTCACCCCACGGTTTCTGCATCAAACTTGCATCTTGCTGGGGCTACAGGATATTTCTGTTCTCGTGAGTCATTATCCTAGCTGTTAAAAACCTACATGTTGCTTCTAGCCTTTGCTTCCTTTGGGTTTGAGTGAGCCCATCACATCTTTTTAGTTAGGAGCTACAGCTCACTGGGCACTTTTACACGTGCTCTGGGGGTGGGGGCAGCACTTGAATTAGAGCAGCTGTCAGAGCCGCTCTAATTAAAGTGCCGCTGTGTCTTGTGTATCAGCATCCCCGTGCTTCAAAATGGCAGTGGGGAGTGCTTGAACTCAAACTCGCTTGATGAGCTGTAGTTCAAATGCCCCCCACCACCGTTTTGAAGTGTGGGGATGCTGATACATGAGATGCAGGAGGCCCTAGCAGTAATTGCCATGCTCAATTAATGGAGTCTGCTCCGACACACTGGACTTCCAGCACATCGGAGCAGCCTCCGCGATCGTGTATAAGCGCCCGCTATGCCTGACTTCATGAAGGGTCAGATGGGAACATGGGACTGAAAGGGGGCTCCAGGACTAAGTCCAGTTCCCTCTGTTTGCCACCAACCCTTTGCCCAAAGGTGCCCCAGGGGCACATGCTTTGGCCTCATTTGCAAACTGCAACCAGAAAGCACCCTACAACACAGGTAAAGTAGGTTTAGATTGGACATTAAGAAAAACGTCTTCACTGTTAGAGCAGCGAGGCACTGTCCTAGATTGCCTAGGGAAGGTGGGGAATCTCTGCTGTACAAGAAGAGGTTGGAGGGATAGTCAGGGATGACCTAGGGCAGTGGTTTTCAACCTTTTTTCATCTGTGGGCCACTAAAACATTTCAAGTGGAGATGCAGATCCCTTGGGAAATTTCAGATGGAGGTGCCAGACCCCTTTGAATTGTAAGTGTGGGTATTCACATACTTGTGATTGATCATAGTCATCTTTCACACACCCCTTTGACATAGCGTGTGGTCCCCAAGGGTCCACAGAGCACAGCTTGAAAACCACTGCTCTAGAGGTAGCCATGCCTCTGCTCTGCTTTAGGGGCCTCCCATACTTCTGGGCTTTGGCTGACACATGGGACTGGGAAGGACATTTTTTATCTTCCTGTTGCTATGTATATCATGGGTTGGGTTTTTTTTTGTTCATGCGTTTTCACCTACCTCAGAAGCACTTAGATGTTGGCTGCAGCCAAGCCCGGGGTTTTTGACTGGGCTGTGCCAGTGCTCCCGCTGGGACTTAAACTCAGAGTTTCCTGGCTAGAGGGTGTATTGCTCAGAATCAGCTTTATCATCGCATATGGGATCAGGGATGAATTTTACCCCATGATCAGATTCATATGGGCTATGGGGGTTTTGCCTTCCTCTGTAGGGGGGGTGTGGCCCTCTTTCTTGGACCTCTCAAGCGCTTTTTGGCAATCGGGACACTGGCCTCCGTTGTCCCTCTGCTTTACCTGTGGCAGCTTAGGTTGTGTGATAGGGTTGATTGCATAGGGTAGACAAGGATCTGATGGGATGGCAGGGTGACGGTTCAGGCAAGAGGCCTAGATGGCCTTCAGAGGTCTCTTCCAGCCCTCCTTTTTTGATTTTATGGATAATATAAGGGAGAAAAGAGTGCTACCATGTCCTGCCACTGCCATGGGGTTCATTATGCTCAGACTTGCACCAAAGTAGGGTGAGTGGGGGCTGAAGTGGGCACGATAAGGAGCACAGTGCATGCTGGAGATTGCTGGTGGAATAACTCCACTGAGATCAAGGTGCCTGTGACTTGCACGTGAGAGCAGAATTTGATCCCCAAAGAGGAGGGTCATCTTAGACTCCTTTTACTGATGGGTTTGAAGGCAGGTCACAGGTGCAGCATAATCTTTGCTGTGGGTGAAAGCCTGTTTTAGCATGAAGCCACACGGGATGCAGTCTGCAGCTCATGGTGACTGCTCTTGCTGTGGTACATGCTGTGTGATCACAGTAATGTTTGCTGAGCGCACGCCATCTCCATTTCCTACCCTGGAAAGTCCAAGGGCATCTTATTAAATTTGGAGCTAAAGCTCCCGGCAAAGGTCAGCGAAGCTGTTTCTCTCCATTATGGAAAAGGATTAACAAAAGCTGTCAAAGGAAATCTGTGTGTCCCTACCTTGAAGGACCCAAGTGAAAGCTCTGGGCCTGTAGTCGCGGGCCTGATCCTTCGGCAAATCCTCATTATAGGAAGACCGACTGTGATGTTGGATAAAGGTAGTTCTTCAGGGGACTTCAAATCTAGGATGAAGTGTGGTCCCCAGCACTTGTTCCTTGTAGGAAATGGATCCTGGCAGGGCAGTGAAAACCTGCCCGAGGGCTTAATGATAGCTTAAAGCGTGTTTCTTTAGATGGGCTGACAGAACATATCTGCCTTCACTCGGTGATCTCTCGTATCCTACACGAGAGACTGCTTTACTTACTTAGAAATCTCATGAGCTGCAGGAAGGGACATCTCAGGTCCAATTCTCCTTGCTGTAACTCCACCAGCATCTACAGGAGTTACACCAAGCATAAATACAGCCCTTCATCCTCAAAGAAGGGAAAAAAGCAGAGAAACCGCAACAAGAACCACAAGCACTAATAACACAAGTGCTTCGATCTGTAGAGCAATCTCCCCGCTTCCCGCAATACTGCCCATTGACCGGTCCTGACTGTAACCATCTGGAAACAATGAATGGGATCCAGTCAAGTACTAACAGGATCCAGTCAAGTCGCTTCTTCCTGAAGGATGAAGTTCAGTCCTGTTCAGGGGGCTATGCAGGACTTGGGTCTTATTTTGATATCTGAAGCTAGGCAAAGCCTTTGGGCTGGACCATTTGCAAAGGGCTCTAGTCTAATCAATAGGCCACTGGTGCCTTTGTGCTTGGATTTATGCCCCTGGCACGACATGGGGCATCACTAGCTTAGAGGCAACACAATTCAGTGGGAGATAGAGGGCAGATGTTGCTACAACCACGTTTTTCAGGTTTTATCCTCAGCGGGCATAACTCATTCTAGCTCTTTGGCTTCAATGACCATTACATCAAAAGCTGGTGCAGATGCCCGAAGGCTTTGCGGGGGTCACTGCTTTAAACCAAATGACTCCATGAGCCGTGCTCGTTTTGGCAGCCTGGCGATGTAAGACGTAATATTTAAAGGAGACCTTGTGCCTCACCATTTTCTTTTTCTTTGCTGTTTAGTAGCCTGCCTGCATTCCTCCTAAGGTTTGCATCTGCCTGTCAGGATGCCGGCGCGCTGAGATAAGATAACCACTTTGCCTGAAAGTGTGTGTGTGCGTTCATCCTTGGCAGTATTTTTGTGGTTGTCACAGTCTGTTATGGAGCTAGTGGGAAAGGCTTAATTTTGAGGGTGGGGGTAGGGAGGTCTGTTCATGTGCTGGCTGTTTGCTTTAACATAGGGGGAAAGTGAATGAGCATCTACTGTCTAGAGCTGATGGCTAGCTTGAATCTCAGCTTGTTGCATCCTAAAAATGTACACGTTCTGGCGGATGCTATGATATTGCTATGTCGCTGAAGGCTGCAGTGTACACAGCACTCACTCTTAGCTCTCTGACCAGTGTCATATATGGCCCAGGTGAGGAGCAGTGGAAAGTTGAGACACCTTGATGACTTCCATTCGGGTGACACATTGGGCCAGGTGAAGCTTGCAAAAGCTGCAGGTCGCTTCAGCGACATTTTGGGGACAACCTCTCCACTTTCCTGCCAAATAGTTGGAAAGAAACTGGAAAAAAGGGCCCACTTCCCAGGAAAGCCACCTCTGAGGGTACACTGGGTCCTCTGCAGCCTAGGACTGGACTTTGGGATGCATTTTAGGAGAGCGTGGAGTCCTAGATAGTATGTGTGTGTGTGTAAGCACACAAGTGTACATGTGTACACATGAGAGAGAGAGAGAGTGCGAACACGAACCATGCTTATTTCATTATAGTATCCTAGTGATTTAATTAGAAAAACTCCAATTAATTTGAAGGTGCCTGACCTGCTGGCTCAAGGGAGGCCTTCTCACACTTATTTGCTACTCAGACCTCATAGGGATCCCATGCTAGCACTCGGGTTAAAAACTCCCTCCTGTGGGCTACGAGCAGATTATGTCCCTGAGCTAGAAACGAAAGCAATGGAACTTCTCAGAGCTTTATTTTGAGAGCTTTATCACCTTATAGCAATCCCTTTTCTCCAGTTGGGTTTGTATGCCCAACCGAAGGGGACCCTCCCCCCCTCCCAAACATGGAACAAGAAATGCTTTCACTTTAATAACATTAACACTGAACTAAAAAAAAAAAATCTATGTGTAACCCAAATGATGCTAACACACTTCATCTGCAAAGTAGTAGCATTGCTAGAAACTACATGAACGAATTCCTTGGTCTTCAAGTGCACCTTTCTTCATTGCTTTGTGAGCTCATTTCCAAATGTAGCAATGAGGCTATGTTTTGGAGCAAAAAACTGCATAGCATTCAGGATGGTTTCTTTTAGGTCACGATCATATGCAAATCTGGACACTTCATTGTATATCTAAACAGGCTGCTCTGATTTTGACAAAAAGGCATCTCATTTGGTATGGAGCTGTTTCCCAATCTGCAGAGTTGTCTTGATCAGCCAAACTCTTTTAAATTCTTTCCTGCGCGGGTCAGATACTCGTAACAGTTTGATACGTGCATGGGTGCACACTGTTTATCTCAGAAATAAATGCCTGGAGCAGCGAATGGCTCAGATCAGCCATGAGTTTACAGAGGTTCCTCGTTCTTCTTGCTTGGCAGAAGTGCATCTTTTAAGATCCCAAGCAGGTGTTGCTAAAGCGATAAGAAGTCTGATTCTCCCCTCATTTACACTGGGGTAATCGTAAACAACTCCACCAAAAGCCTTGGAGTTATACCACCAAAAAACTACTGACAACAAAGGAAGGATCAGACCCTAATTTTCCTATACAGTGAAAAAGCTGCCTATTCATTTTGACCTACCAAAGAGCAGCTCATGCTGACAAGACAGACAACACATTTACCTTGGGGAAGCCAGCCTTTTCACTGCTACGAGCAAGAAGGCGACACATAATGTAGTTGGTGGAAGTTACTTGAAGGTGGTGTAGGGATAAAACCGCATTAGTTTAAATTACACTGGTGCAGGGATGTCTGTCCACTTCTGTTGTGAGGAAGGCAGTGGGATCTTACCTGCTTGCTTGCCACCCAGTGTGGACACGATACATACAGATGTTACATTTAGATTGACCTAACTAGGGTCAGGTTGACCTAAATGCCCATGCCCAGCTGTGCAGGCATTTGGCGGGGGGGGAGGGGAACGGGACGTTAAACTGGGCCAAAAACGAAAGGCCCAATCTAAGTTAGTTCACTGGAGGAGGTGACTTACCTTACATCAGGAATGGATTAGCCCAATCTATCAAATGGCTGCACATGTTCAGAGCACAGTCCCAGGGCTGGGAAAGCCCAACCTCTCACCTCGGCTCCAGGGCTGTCTTCTTCCTACCCCCTGACCCTCGCTGGGCTATTTTAGCCCCTGACCCTCCCATCTCCAAATGGACAACCCCTCCTGGGGACCCACCAACCCTCTCCATGGACCGGCTACGATCCTGACAATTGCCTGCCTCCCCCACAGATCTGCTAACCCCTCTCTTGGACCTACTAGCTCCCTACCTGCCCCTCTCTACACACTGAGTGACTTATGCTGCCTTCCCTGCATGGCTCCTGGCAGCAGCAAATGGCTGTACACACCACTTCTAGTCTATGCTCACGTGGCTTAAAGCATGATCCAAACCAGGCACAACAAACATTTATACGCACCTGTATAAAATGTTTGAGCAGCTACCCTGGAATAGCTGCCTGCCTGTCTGGATCCCAATATAACGTGGGTAGGTGTACAAAATCAATGTTTATGACAACAGCTGAAGGTGTATCACTGGCACGGACTAGAGATCACTTCTGATTATTTTTTATACTTTGGATATAAAGATCCATGGTGTATAAGCGGCAGACAGCAGTCACCGAACATGTTTGGCTGTTCGTTGTTCTGGTCATTTATTTCCGAGGTAAGCAGACATGTCCATGTGCTCACAGTAGTATGATGCAGAACATGGGCAAACATTTGAACATCTACAGTTTCTTGTTTTCTGTCTAGCCGGGGGGCTGCTCTGCACTTCATCAGCAAGCCACAGACCTCAACCTTTCCCTAAGGGTTGCTGTAAGCTATGCCAGCTAGCCAGAGAATTCAGCCCATGGGAAGCAGATTGTGTGGATGCACAGGGGGATGCTCCCAGAGGCAATGGAAAAAGTCAGAGCTAATCATCTGTCCTTTGTTCCTTCCCCTTCCCCCAGTGGGAGCAGTCAGTGCTGATACAGGCAAAGTTTTGCTATTAGCTCCTCTTCCCTGAGATCCATAAACCAGATGAAAGAGCACATGCACTCAGGGGTGGTGAGGGAGTTAAAGGCATGATGGTCAAATTGAGAGGGGTATAGGGAGTGGACCCCAGATATTGGGATAGCTGTTGTATGTGTGTCATGAGAGCTGTGAGCTTCGTACAAGAGTTCCCAGTGTTGCTGTAGGTCTCAGGTGCTGTAGGTCAAGAGTTTCCAGTGTTGCTGTAGGTCTCAGGTCATTCATGCCTCTCCCTGTCACGCCAGGTTGTGGACAGCCAGGTCTGGGGGTCACCCGGGGCCAGAAGAAGCGACCAAGATCCAAGGGGAGTGAGCAGAGTCCGGGTGTAGGAAAACCATGAAGCCAGAAGGTCCATCTGGGGAACCAAGTCAGAGAGCTAGCGGGTTGGGAAGAGCATGGGGTCAGGGGGCCTGCTGGCTTGGGGATCCAGGAGATCAGGTCAAGCAGCCAAAGGGTCAGGCCAAACTTGGGGTCTGTGGGCAAGACAAGTTGGGTAGGCAAAGAATCCATTGCAGAGCCAGAAGAGGCACAAGCCAAAGGTGCAACAGCCCCAGCACATGATTGAACCTTATCACCTGGACACATCCTCTTCTGGGTCAAGGGTGGGCAGGAAGGGGTAAAGGGTCACCTGAACCTGGATGGCCACTTTAGTTGCAGGGAATGGGTGGGTGGCTAGACCCAGATATCAGGCTCTGACCACCTATGTACACCCAGGTGCTCAGTTGTGGAGATGGCAGGCTGGGATGTGTGATTGCACCAGGTATCCCGAGGCCCTAAGTTCAAGACCGATGCTTTCTTAGTAATGCAGCTTCCCCCGAGTACCATAGTGTATGTCTATACTGTTGCTGTGGCACTTTCCAGAGCTGTCAAACATGCCCTCCCTTCTGCTAGGGCTCTTCAGTACACTGAGCACCTCTTAGGTGGTGTCATAGCCTCAGGTCTGTGACTGGAGCATGTCAGATTCAAGTAGTTGGGCTGGGTAAGCTTGAGGGTGATGCTCTTGGGAGTCCTCTGAGAGGTTTATAGACATACCCAGAGAGAGCTGGAAGTAAGCTTTTCCCACTTCATAACCTTGGGAAACTACAGCACGACTCTCAGGCTATACGTTGCTGTACTTATTTGCATTGTGGTCTTGCCTATGGCCTGTAACTGAGATCAGTGCTGTTCACGATCATCGTAAAACATAGTCCTTGTGCCACAGAGCAGGGGTAAGGCAACCGTCTCTGGCTGTGGGCTGGAATAATCTACAGGTGGGTGGATGCTAGGACACGGCCACCACTGTTTTTCTCCCCACAGCAGCCTGGGGATGGAGCCCACAGCTGACGTTCTCCACCACCGAATGCCACCGAAGCCCCGTGTCTACAGGTCAGATGCAGTGGTTCTGCAGGCCTGGGCCATAGGTTCCTGACCCTTGCCATATAGCATACGGTTAGTGTAGATATAAAGGATACTGGCACAGAAGGTCTACGTGATTTGTCTAAAGTCCCATAGCACATTAGTGGCAAAGCTGGGACTAGGATCCGACTCTCTGAACCAGCAGAAAATGTCTGAACCATTAGGACAATACCAATCCTTATTGTAATGTTAGAGGTGGGAAAGCTCCCCAAATGTATGGCTGCCGCTGAGAGACAGTTTCAAGACCCAACCGCGGAAACGCCCATCTCTCATCTCACACGCACAAGGACAAATGGGACAAGCAAAGGTCCAATTTGCTGCTGCTCTCATCTGCAGGGTAAACTTGACATTTCTATCTGCCAATAGCAATTTATTGCGAAGCAGGCCCACAGGGAGGGCTTCTTCATGCTAAATCAGCCAGCAAAAGAAATGAGCCTTGCGTTACAACAAAATGAAGAGCGTATTCAGTTGAAATAGCTGTGCAGCATAAATAGTTTGAATGCATTTGTCTGCAATTTCAACATTGCAAACCAGAATATAAACAAAGAACAAATTCAGACCTCCAATGGGAGAAAAAAACTAAATAGGGTTTAAAACAGGCTTGCCAAATTCATCCTGGTCTCTGTTGGGGAAGGAAAGTTTCGTGAGCCACAAGTACAATTAGTTGTTGATCCTGAAGAATCACCCATGATGGGTCATACCCACTTGGCGATGGGTCTATAACCCCGGGGGTGGGAGATGCATCCCCACATCCCCTCTCTGCCTGATTCAGGGAAGGGTGTCAGGAGGTCTCCCATCTTTCAGGACAGTATCCTAGCTTAGTGAATATTCAGATGTGGGACCCCGTTAGCTCCTTCAGTTAGAGGGTTAAGTTGTCATTGAGACAGAGCTTGGATGGGTGAGAATGACTCTCCAGCCCGTTGGTTCAAATACATGCCTGGGAATTAGTTCCCATCCCAAAGCTAGTGAATGTTAATATTCTTCTTTGTCATGTCTCCCATCCAACTTTTCTATATAGTCTGCTCCCAATACTCTGCATGGGCCAGTTGGTGTTGCCAGATGTTGTGGGGTGCGTTGTGGTGCTACAGAGCATGCCAGGAGATGATCCATGGTGTGCGCCTCCTGACAAGCACATTAGTTGGCTGCATAGAGGCCCTGTGATATTTTTAAGAAAGTTGTATCTGCCAAGACCCTCTCTCAATCTGTTCGGGCTCTGCCATGTGCACCATTTGTCATTGGAGCTGGATGCTAACTTCTCATGGGGGGTAATTCCTCGCCAGCCCCATTCAACCAACCATTCAAACACCAACCAAATGTTCACATTGAAATGATGTCAACAAGAGGGATAGTGAGGGCTTGCTATCTCACCCCCATCTCTAAATCCTCTATAGCATAGTGGTAAGGCAGTCTCATGGGGGATGTGGGATAAAGTCCACTCACAGAGGCGAAGAACTTGGATCTCTGGTTTCTGGGTAAGGACAGTGCAGCCTTTACCTCCTTTAGATTTTATTAATCTAGCTCTTTTTTTTGCCTTTGCTTTCCTTGCAAGTCTCCCAGCCACAGTGTTTCAATTAGGTCAGGTGGAATGGTTTCTGTCGCATGAAATGAAGATTTGTCAGGGTTTTCATTTAAGTGAGGAAAAAATGAATACATTTGGTGCAGTCCAAGCCAAGTTTTAAAATTCATCAGCCAGCTCCATCCTCCCTTTGCCCCACAAAAAAATCCGTTATGTGTGCAGTCCTGTTATTGAACCTAGCCGGCAAAGTTGAACTTCTTTAAACTTGGGTGGTGGAGGGGGCTCAGATGAGATCCTCCCTTCGTAGCTTCCTGTCTAGGTCTGGATCACAGTGGGAGACAGCGAAGACAGTGGCAATTGTACGAGAAATAGCTGACTACTGGTCAGTGATGGAACCAACCAATTTTGTGTAATTATACATAGCTTTTTCATCAACCAGGAGAAATGTGAATGCATTGCTCTCTGAAGCCAAAGTAGAGGTGAGCTCATTGAGGTGAACCTTGGTCAGGCCATTCGTGAGCTTAGTCAGAGAAAGGTCCAAGCTGTGTTATTTGCAGTTACATTTCCCTTCTTCTCCAGGAGATCATTCTGATCTATATTGTACACCTGGATCTGTCTCCTTTCCCCCCTTACCACAAGGGTGACGTACCTTCAAAAGGCAGAGTCCTATTGCAGTAACAAGAATAGGCTCCTTTGCTTACATTCTTCAAGACGAAGCAGGCAGGAAAGAATAGAAGAGAAATACTGAGTTTAATTCAATCTCGTTAAGTGACTTAATGGTGTATTGGAAATGCACTTGAAGGGATTCTGTAACTACTTACTTCCAGTGCGAGCTGGAAATTGTACTGTATGCTGTATTCTGTAATACATTCTTACCTAGATGCAGAAAGGGGTTATGCTTCCATCAAATGGCATGCTTTATTATAACTGAGTAGATAGCACATAATCAAAAGTATTGAAATTTTGCAGTTCTGCATAGAGAAATTCAGCATTAAAGCTTTGATGAGCTGCCTTCATTGATTATGCAACTCAAAGCATTTGATATTTGATATTTGCATGAATAATTGAAATGGGCAAAGGCTAAAGGACTTGGGTTCTTGACAACTTTAATCAGCCTTGTTACTGGATTGTTTTCATTGCAGCCTTCTTCCCCCTGTATAAGTCTATGATTAGATGTTCTCTTACCCATGTGAGATGAGGTCCAATGTGACCATCAGTGCTTGGGAGCTCTCTTCATTGTCTGGACCACCAGGAGGCAGGAATCAACAGATCAACCATTGAATCTGTGTGCTTATTTATTGTAGTATAAAGCACATTTCCCCCTTTCTTTTCTTTTCCCTATATGACACTCCCTGAACAAGTGATGATTAAGACTTATGCATATTTTGCCCAAGGCTGCCTTGCTTTCCTATCCTGCTTTCTTCCAATCTTTTCTATTTTCTGATAATGGTCATGAGATTTTATGATCTGTGGCATCATGTTTAGCATGCCATTAGTTTCTCTGACCTCCAAAGACCAATGTGAGGGGCAAGAATTTCTTAGGCTGGTATCTGTCGGCACTGGATAAATGATCTGGATACCTTGTTCCCTGCGGACCCAAACCCTGGAGACAGATTTACAAATCACCTAATTAGGCCAATTAGCGCAACGACACAGTAAATGAAAGTTGGAGGGCTTGCTCTCACTAGGTCTAAATCTGCAGCCTGGCTCTAACTTGGTGCTATGAAAGGCTTAGAAGAACTCAACAGATTCAATTTAGATTAAAAGCCACAAGACTATATTAATATAATAATGTCAACAAACACACACCAGGGAACAATAATAATTACAGAATCAGCTGCAACAGAGAAGAGAACAAGAGGGAACACAGGAAAGAAACAGAGCAAAGCTCCTTCTCTCACTCCAGGCTTGCAATATTGGTGCAGTTGTAGGCACAGATTCTTCTTCATAGATGGTGCGTCGATATGTTGCCCTACAGCAATGTAGCGATGCACTATGGCACCATATAGCATGCTACAGCAATGTAGCCATCGTGTTTGTCTTAACACGATTGCCACCTACATTGCCGTAGTGGGACACTCCCTGGGTATAGCGTGCCACTACGCAACATAGCAGGGAGATCTACCTGTGCAGTGCATGCATGGGCCATGATTTAGTACTTCCAAAAGGAAGTACTAAAGCACAGCACCATAGCAATCATTGGTGACATGTAGGGGGTGCATGTGGGTGCACGTGCACCCCCTTCGATCAGCCACGCACCCCCTGGAAGTGCCAGCCACGAAACCGGAAGTGCACTTCTGGTTTTGCCCCTGGCTTGGTGATCAGCCACTGGGGGGACCCCCCCCCCACCTCTGGTTGGCGATCGGCCACTGGGGAACCTCCTGCCCCACATCAATGATCTAGTGCCTCCTCCTCTCCCCACCGAATTGGGAGGCACCGGTCGCCCATGGTAGCAATGTTGCCGTATGACGACGTGTAGGTGTGCCCAGAGACTCACAGGCTCACTCAGCCTTGATCTACTTGAGGATGCAGTACAGGCCCCAGCTGTCCATCCATTTATCTGTTAACGCTATAGGCTGGAGCTCGTCTGGAGATTCCCCTCCTAGCTCCTTGCAGAAGCTGCTTCCTCAGCAGTCTTTTCTTCTCAAAGTGACAGACGGTCCAAGCCCCCTGCCACACATCTTTCCTCTTTGGCCTCCACCAAGGGTTTTTCTGTTGGGGTATGCTTCCCTTAGCCTTCTCCCATCAAAGGCAGTGGGAGCTAGGGTTTTCAGGTGCCCTATTCTTCCTTTTCCCTGGGGTGGCAACATGTGGCATTTTGTAGAGACTACCCCACCACATTAGGTCCACCACATTAACCAGTCCTAAGACGGTGTAGTTTGTGGCAATCGGCCGGGGGGGAGCACCCCCCCGGTTGGCAATCTAATGCCCCCCCAGACTTGGGAGGTACCAGTCACCCATGCTTTTAGGGCTTTCCAGACCCCTGTGGACTACAGGCTTCTGGACCCCTTTGGTCTCCAGCTGTGTTCCCCGGACTTTGACCCCTCTTTGGGTCCTGGCCCTACTCCTGGGCCAGTGAGATCTGGGCACCTGGCCCTGCTAACACTTGCCTCTCCTGGGCTGTCTAGCCCCGTTGGTACTCAGCCCCTCTTGGACTGTCAGACCTCTTATCCAGTCTCTCTCTCTTTTTGCTCCACTCTGAGCCTCTGGACCCATCTGGTCCCACTCTCTCCTGGCCCCTCCTGGGCCACAAGTCACAAGACCAACTATGTAGTTGAGATGAAGTTAAAGTTTTTGAGTGCAAGACATTCTTCCTCAAACCTGAGACCTGAGGAAGAATGTCTTGCATTTGAAAGCTTGTCTAATTTTATCTCAACTACATAGACAATCAAATAAGAGACCACCTTAAGAAATCCTTTAAGCTTTGGCTAGATACAGCCGTGGCTGGGATAATCTATTTGAGGATGGTCCTGCTTTGAGCAGGGGGTTGGACTAGATGGCTTCCTGAGGTGCCTTCCAGCCCTCATTTTCTATGATTCTATATTTTTGTGCGCGCAAGAAAGCTATCACTCTGATCCATTCATTAACATGATGGCTCGTTAGACATTAGGAGAGACGGGTTGATACTTGAAGCATAACATTTGGAATTAGGGAACATTGATTTTATTGCTGATTTTTGTCACAGATTTTCTTGGTGTCCTTGGGCAAAGCCACTTAAGTTAATTAATGTTTGAGCAGCGATTAGTCTTCTTCAGATGAAAGATGAGTTTTAATGTACGTTACTATTTCTGTAGACATGGACTGGACTGACTTGATTGATCTCATCTTTCCAGCCATGGGCTATCTTGTGTCAAGTATTGCTTTTATTCCATACAATGATGCTGTTGACGCCACCTGCACTACTCAACACCAGTTAAGATAGCAAAAAAAATTGCCATTGTATATAAGCTATTGCAGACTGTGACAGTGAAATTGGTCACCTGTACTTGCAGATGAAACCTCATTTTACAGGTTGGATGCTCAGCTCAGGCAATCGGCAAAGCTCCATATTTGATCTAAGGATCTGACCTTGTGATCTGGTAACAATCTCATCACTACTAAATATCATACGTATAATCGCTTTTAATGTGTGTGCCTGGTTGCATACTGGTGCTTTTCTAAAGACAGAGTGTGACACAGACCCTGTGCTGAAGAGCGACTCATCCAATAAGATCAAGATAGATAAAGAAAAGGGAGGCAAAGGTGATCTATGTAAATAAAGGCTTTGCACTGGTATGAATTATTGCTAATCCTCACATCCATATAGAATCCCATTAAGGTGGGCGGTTGATCTGGCAAGGAGAGCCGAGACTGTCTAAACCAGCATAATTCATCTCCTAAATGCATGTTTGGGTACGTCTTATTTTTCAGTGGTGTAGTAGGGTAGACTAGCCCGATTGAACTCCGTGCTCATCCCGTTGGAGAATCAAGGCACATACGGAAGTAGATAAACACATACCTAGACAGCTCACTTGACCTAACGATTCTGACTGTAAAGCTCACTAATATGGCAGGCTTTTAGAGCAATGCCTAGTCCCAAGCTCATCCGTTGCTCTCTTGAAAGTCATTCTTATACCTGCACAGTAGCTAACTGCCCATGTATCTACTGATTCCTACAGACTATGGACCGGGTCTGTTTTCTTTTAGCATGGTACAGTTTTAATGACTATGGGTGTGTCTACACATGCATTTGATCTGGACTAAGTTTACTCTGGTGTAAACTACTCTCTATGCTTTCAGGCAGGCATCTACACATGCGGGGTTTAGGGAGCAGATTAGCTGCTCTTTGCACCAAGTTTCCTACAGCTCTGCAATGGGCTCCTGCTGCCACTAGGGGTGCTTTAGGCTCTCCCTCGGTGCTAGCCCAGAGGTTGGCAGGGAGCACTGGGAGAGGAAATAGTGTTGGGGGGTTGGGGTAGGGATAATGTCCCCCTGCCCTGGCAGCAGGGAGCTCCTGGGTCTGGCTCTCCAATCATGGGCAGGAGACTTGGAAAGAGCTGCCGGGGAGGGACAGGGGGCTGGAACCTACCCCACCCCTGCAGCTGGCAGCAGGTAGCTCCCAGGGGCAGGGAGCTATTTCCTGCATCCTAGCGGACGGCTGATCAGGAGCAGATTTTGCTCCCGGTCAGGCGTCTACATGAGCGCTATTGCACTGTTACTAATCTTGAGTAAATTTGCTACTTGCATTTGCAGGTGTCAAATTTACCCAGCATTAGGGAGGTTTCCTGCATAGTAAGCATGTGCATGTGTAGATGCACATGCTTACTTCACAGTAAACTATGCTAATACACAGCTAAGCACCCCGTGTAGATGCTCCCTATGTGTACAGACACGGTCAGTTGTGATAATTAGACTGAGCATCAGCATAGCTACTACTGTTGTGTGTAACTGGGAATATTGGGTCTGTAAATGCTGCCTACTCTGCAGTGACAGCAGTGTAGCAATCTCTGAACTAGCTTTTAGCTAGTTCACTCGTGGACTGAAAGCAATCCAGGCAGATTTGCACTCTGCTGCTGAAAAGCTGCTTCTGTGACTGTGGTGGGCATATCCACTGTCATTGTAAGTGCTAAGTGTGATGAAGAACATGAAATGACAGTAGGTTTGGATATTGCTTTAAAAAAAAACACCAGATGCTACAGTTGCATGCTTGAATGTGGGTGTTGCAAGTTAAACATACCAATCATACCACCATTGGACGATTTGCTTCTATTTACTTGATATAGCTTCGGTTCTCCAGTCTATCTGAGAGGTGCTCGGTGTGTAATTATGGGGTAGAGGAAAGAGGTAAAGGTCTTGAAGCCATCTTTATAATCATCCAGTCTTAAGCCCTGGCCAGGGACCGGACCAGTCTGTGGCATAACTTAGAGTAGCCTTAGGACTAGACTCTTCTTGCCAGTGCCCCATGGGAGAATCTACCAGCTTTCTGCACAAAGTGACTGGAGTTTGGCCAGCTTCTGCTAAGTGTGTAGCAGTAAATGTATATGTAACTGTGTATTCACACACATGTGCATGCACAAATCACCTCGTCCTTTAATGATACACCTGGGACGGAACACAGCTATCGGAGAATATAACCCACTTACATTAAACGTCACTCCCACATAGAAAATGAAGGAAACCTTTACTTTTCTAGAACAGATGGTTGGCGCTTGATGTAGCCGCCTGGAATTTGTCCAGGACACCTGCCTTTCACAACCCTAGTGATCAGGAAAAGTTTGGGATTTCTTAATAATTACAAGGAGTCAGGGCAGTGGTTTTCCATTTCATCCATAATGCCACCCCAGCTCCTTGCCTTTCACCTCCAGCCACCAAATCACACAGAGTGACATTGTGTCTTGCATGGAGTGTCACTTGTGCTGAAATTGCTGTGACTTCTTTTAATTCCCTAGCATGCCTTGTGGAAAATCTCCCATGATGTACAGACATGGCCCATCATGCTTAGTGTGCAAGACAGGACATCATTACCATCTATGGGATGAAGGAGCATCTTCTTCGTCAGTGTATTGCCAGATCAGTTCCTCTTGGGGAATTTGCCCTGACTCTCTGTGTCCCCCCAAAGACTGAAAAAAAAAATCAACTCGCAGTTTAGAAGTGTGCACAAAATGCCTTTATGTTGGTTTATTGCTTGCTTTCAGCAGTGGCAACCACAGAAAAGTATTCCCTTGGAAACCAAGGAGATGCTTCTGAGATGAACCGAATACACGGGAAAGGAAACAGGAGAGCAATCCATTGCGTATTTACAGTACAGAGCTGGAACTAAATAAATAACACAAGGTAAAAAGTCATGAAAACATGGTGGCATTTACATCTGCCCCAGAAGCGGCAGCCGATTCTCATGGTCATGAAGAATAAGTAACGAGCGTGTGGATAAATTAAAGGCCTTATAACGAGCGTGTAGATAAATTAAAGGCCTTAGGGAGGAGATTGAACTGATTATCTGCATTGCACTCAACCAGAACTCATTATATTGAAAGCCTATTTACAGACGAAGAGATGCCTGCGCCTTGAGCGAGGAGGAGATGGGGCGCACAACGCCAGCTCCTGAACAACAAGACCAAGTTGAGTTTCATTTGAAACCTTTTCGTTTGGAAAAAAACGGTTGGGAGGGCTCTGGCATTTCAACCACATTTTTTTGAATGTCTCTTTTAGAGTCCACATGGTATCAAAAGTCAATGTATTTTAATGTGCTGTTCTTGTTACCTTTTATATACATGTTTACAGTATCAAGAAACTGGGCCCAAGTCTCAGCTGGTATAAATCAAAGTCCACTTATACCAGCAGAGGACGTAGCCCTTAGATTTCCCCCTTAAGATGAACTGAAGGTGCTTCTGGTCCCTACCTTTAGTCTTCTATAGTCATGCCCTTGAGACGCCTGTGACAAGTATGGTACCACATATAAGCCGGCTGAAAAACTGGGGTCTCTTCTCCATTGGGAGGTATTTCACACAGTTACTGCATGCAAGTGATGACTTAGCTATTCAGACAAACCATTGGCGCTTGATACTCTCCATGACCATCCCCTACATCTCCATAGATCTTAAAGGGAAAGGACAACAGGTCATGGCTAAGTAACTTCAAGTTGCCATGAGGCTGTTATTTAAATCCTGGGTTTGGAGACATAAGGAGAAAAGGTGAGGCTGCTGAGATCATTAAAAAACAACTCCCTGCCCCTCCCACATTGGAGACCCTTCAGAGTTTGAGCAGTTTGAGTCTGGGCCTTGGGTTTTCTCTCAACTGCCCTAGAATAACAGTATGGAGTCACTCTAGCTTTATATCAGTATAAATGGGGAAAAAGGGCCCCCTAAGGTTTTCTACAATGGTAAGGAGATATGGGGTTTACTGATATTAAATCCATGCTGCTCTTTCAAGGCTGCATAAAAAGCCCTGTTTTTTTTAATGACTTGTACTTTGGATGCCACAACCCGGAACAGAGCGTATGAGGATGCCCTGAGGATGTCCTTCCATTGCCAATCTCAAGATCGCTGACTGCTCCTAGGGGGTGTATTACTGTGTTGGAGTGTGCACAGTGGGAAGGAATGGGCAGGACTTTATCAGCAGCCTTGAATGTGGCATGGAGACCTGTGTACATGCCCATAGACCGCTGCAGCTAGGCTTGTGTATATGAAAAGTGCAAGGTTATACTGGGAGGAAGGGAGCACTGGATTTTACTCCCCAGTCTCTGCAAATTTTGGCACATTCACAATCAGAGCAGAGAAGCTCGAGGGAGGGCAGAACTCAATGCATCCATCTGTGACCAAAGTGCTTAATTTATACAGGTAGATTTGGTAGTGTGAACAAACCTAGGACTGGGTGCAAGGGAGGGGAAGCGTGAGGAGCTTCAGGAGAAACGTAGGGTGGAGATTAGGAGGAACTTTCTGACTCTGAGGATGGTCAGGCATTGGAAGAGGCTACCTAGAGAAGTTGGGGAATCTCCATCTTTGGAAGTTTTATCAAGAGCAGGTTGGACAGACGCGTGGTTGAAGTGGTTTAGTTAGGGATGAGTCTGCCTTGAGTAGGGGCCTGGACTAGATGACCCTCGGAGGTCCCTTCCAGCCCTACTTTCCTATAAACCTATGATCCTACTCAGAAGCATTCTTTTACAGACCAAGAGAGGATCATAGATAAACCTACACTCCTACTTGAAAGCACTCTCTTCCGGTCCAAGACAATTTGTTAATGGGAGTCCTGGCTGGTCGGACATACGTAGTGTTGTACCAGCCCTGGTTTTAAACATGAATACATTCCAGTGACACTAGAGAGAAGACAAATCACATCACAGCGGCACTGGATACAAGAGGCACAGATGTGAGAAAGTCAGCATTAAATTAACCAAAGGACAGGCTACTCTGAACTGGGCTTATGCAGCAAAGTAGACCCAGTGAAAACCGAGGGTTTGGACACAACACATTTAGGATGGTCTTAACTGACCTGTATACCACTGTAAACAATGAGAAGATAATGTAAACCCTTGTACCACGGTACCTTTCCCTCTTCTGGTCTAGACGTACCCCTACAAGAATTAGGGATAAAATTAAGCTAGTATAAGTTACATCAGTGTAGCTATTGCGTGTCTACAGCTTATGTTAAAGGTAGCTGTTTTGCCCAATGCAAACAGGCTTGCTGCTGGCTCATCTGCTACCTTGCAGTGAGGCACTTTAAGAAGATAACCTGCTCTCTGTCCACTCTGAATCTCGGTATAATTTATATTCGGTATTCAACAATGGATGCACAGTACTCTGGTGCAAATGTGTACAAGTCATAGTTTCATAGTTTCATAGTTTTAGGGTCGGAAGGGACCTAATAGATCTTCTAGCCCGACCCCCCGCCAGGGCGGGAGAACAACAAAAAACCCTAGAAACAAAAACGGGACTCAAATGAGTCCAGCCAGGTAGGCATCCAGCCTCTTCTTAAAGACCCCCAGGGTAGGGGCCAGCACCACCTCCCTTGGAAGTTGGTTCCAGCTCCTAGCCGCCCTAACTGTGAAGTAGTTTTTTCGGATGTCCAGTCTGTACCTCCTCTCCATCAACTTGTGCCCATTACTCCTTGTTATGCCAGCGGGGGCTAGGGGAAACAGCGTCTCCCCCAAACCCTTCTGGTTCCCCCTAGTGAGTTTATAGACGGTCACCAGGTCCCCCCTCAGCCTTCTCTTGTGAAGGCTGAATAGGTTCAGGTCCCGCAGTCTCTCACTGTAGGGTCTGCCCTGTTGTCCCCGGATCATGCGGGTGGCCCTCCTCTGGACCCTCTCCATGTTGTCCACATCCCTCCTGAAATGGGGCGCACAGAACTGGACACAATACTCCAGCTGCGGCCTGACCAGCGTCGCATAGAGGGGGAGGATCACCTCCCTGGCTCTACTCAAGATGCACCTGTGGATGCACGACAAGGTCCGGTTAGCCCTGCCAACCATGACCTCGCATTGTCGGCCCATGTTCATCTTGGAGTCAATAATGACACCAAGATCCCTTTCCGCCTCCGTGCTCTCAAGTAGGGAGTTCCCCATCGTATAAGTGTGCTGCTGGTTCCTACTACCCAAGTGCAGCACCCTGCACTTGTCCGTATTGAAACACATCCTGTTCCTGTCTGCCCACCCCTGTAACCTATCCAGATCCTTCTGCAATCTCTCTCTCCCTGCTAGCGTGCTCACCTCCCCCCAAATTTTGGTGTCATCAGCGAATTTAAACAGGTTGCTTTCCACCCCAACATCAAGATCGCTGATGAAGAAATTGAACAGCGCAGGCCCCAGGACCGAGCCCTGGGGGACTCCACTACCCACCTCCCCCCAAGTCGAATATGATCCATCCACCACCACCCTCTGAGTGCGACCCTTCAGCCAATCTGCAATCCATCTGACTGTGTAGGCATCTATGCCACAATCGCCTAGTTTATTAATTAGGATGGGGTGAGAGACGGTGTCAAAGGCCTTGCTGAAGTCCAGCGAAGTCCTCAGACTGTTTCCAGGTTAGCAGAGCTTCATTCAGATCTGATCATAGAGTTAACTTCCATATACTTTTCCTTCGGCGGTTCAAGCATATGACCCTCGAGGTCCGTTCCAACCCTATGACCCTCTGATTTTATGCACCTCCAAAATTTACCACTTTTTCCAGCAGATAAATACATTCTCCCCATTATACTTGTCCTTTGGTATTGCTCCCTACGCTATCTCCCTCTGTGTACCTATATGCAATGTGCAATGGTGCAAGTGCCCAGCTACACGTGCACTTTAATGCACAGTAGACTATTTGACTGCGCATTAAAGCTTCACGTCAAAAAAACCGTGAACATGATTTAAGGGACCGGGCAAGTTTTCAAGTCAATGGGAGGTTGAAGGAGTTGAAGAATGAGGCAGTGGAAGAGATGATGGTTGAGGGGGACAAGGCACCTCCTCACTAAGAACCATATAAAGTCATTTGCAACTTTGGGTTGTTGAATCAAGGCAGGTCAAATCTGTCCACAGCTGGTCCTTTCCCTATCTTATAAAGAGGTTACTTTATACAATAACAGACCATCTTTCATCAGTTGACATGCATGTACCTGTCATAGCAGCACAGGGCTTGAAAAATGCTTCCGTGCTCTTCCCTGGGAAGGAATAAACCTAACGAACTGAACCAGCCCCATGTGGGGTCTCATTCTCTACCCCAGCCTAGAATGCCAGAGGCCCACAGATGATGGGAAAATCCAAATACAAGTCTGAGGGCTCAGTCTATTAATGGACTTAAGGGTTGTAGTATGATGCTCAATTTACATGCTCTGCCCCTAGCTCCCAGAGGGAGGCACCTAGGATTTTTATAGGATTTTTATAAAATGCATGAGACAAGTTATGTATTTAGGAATGAGATCCACAAGGAGTGGGAATCCATCTAAACCATTGGAAAGGGCAGAGATAGGTTGGGGCTTAAGTGCCACCCCTGTCAGAGAGTTAGTTGCCTAATTCCAGGGGGAGGAAGACATCTCTCTCCACCCAGAAGATGTGAACCCTCTCCTGTAGTTCAGCATATAGGTCAGGTTGGGAATTATCTGGTTGAAAATTGAGGTGGTGGTGGTGGTGTCCTCCTCCTACCTCACTGCTTTGCAGTTAGATAACTCATAGACGATGCAGTGGGGGCAGGTTAAAACTCCTCCCATGGCTGATTTGGAGCAGGGAGCTGAACCAGCTGAATGTTGCAAATACAAAGCGGTTGGGTATTCTGGGGTGGGCCTCTTCCAATTTCTTGTATTCCAGCCTGGACAGAGTACTTACATTTTCACAAGGCCAGAGAAAGAGTAAGAATGGGTGTGTTTACACATGCATTAATGCACCTTTTCTAATATGCATTAAATTTAGTACCTCCAATATAAGGTACAAAATTAATGTGCATTAGGCTGTGCTAATGCGCAGTAGCACATTTGCACTCTTTTTTTAGTGATGCTTAATGTGCAGGCCATTTTACTGCGCATTGGCATAACATCATGGTTTTTTACGTGCAGCTTTAATGCACAGTAACAGTCTACTGTGCATTAAGGCACGTGTATAGAAATGCCCATTAATGCTGTAATCTAGTGTTTAGTAAACAGAAGATAACTAGGATCTAGTTACATAGGAAAGACTAAGGGACAGGGATAGCTTATTGGTTAGGGCATTCATTGATAAATGGAAGACCTGGGTTCAATCCTTGCTATAAAATGAGGCATAATGAAGGCATCTCCTCCTCTCTGCCTTCTTTTTGAGCCTGGTACTGGTAAGCAAGTTCCAAAAAATGACTACAGGATTGGACTGGGTAGGCCAGATGGTCAGGGGAGTACCTTAAGATGGCCACTGGGCCATAGGTGTGAATTAGGACAGGTTGGCAGTGTCAGGACTAGGTGGTTCGGTCTCATGTTAGGGATTTAAACCAATTAGAGCAACTTTTAAATGTTCTCAGAATTAAGCAGTAGCTGAATGGGGGTTTCTGAGAATCTCAGTGCCACCTATATGTTGGCACCTAAAGACATTTCTCCATTGCCATCAGAGTGAGCAGCAGTGGACCGAGCCATAAACCTTGCTCTTGGTTACATACAGGAGGCACTCACATCAGCCACCGCTCCAGGAATGAGTTTGGCCCGCTGCGGTGGGACCCACAAAGCAGACGACAGAAGACTGGTTCGATGACTGGGATTTTCAGCCGTCCTGCAGGAAACGATGCAATCGCTTGGTACAGAATCGCGACGTTTGCCAAGCAAAGCTTAAAGGAGGCATTTCCAGCACATAACGCCCCGTGACCAGATGTATTCCTTTACATACAGTAGGAGACCTCCGTTCGGCATCCTTGTGATAGAATGAGCACATATCGCCTTCTTAATGCGGCATTATTACTTTTAATGGAGGGAAGGTGGTAGAAATCTTTCCCGACCAAAGACGAGCCCATTGAGAAAGAACACTTGGATGTGCTCTACTCAATCTCCAAATGTGAGCATCTCTTATTGAAAGATCCACGGCAGGCCCCACCTCGCATCAAACACACACCGATGTAACTTAAGAGTTGCGTCATTTTAAACCAAATGACTTGCACTCGTATCAAACCAAGGCTACGGCGATTAAAACGAGACACCTTGCCAAAGGACTCGGCGGGACATGGGGAGAAACTTGCACTGCCACGACTCGTGCAGATCCGAGACTGGAGAGAGCAGAGGACTTGAGTCTCTAGAAGGTGCCGGTCTGGCACGTATGAACATTTTCACCCCAAGCATGTAAAGAAAAAGCAGGGAGCTGGGGACACCCTTCAAGTAATCTCCAATATGTAAACTTAAAAGCTGTTAGAAAACAGGCGGTGGGTACGTACCAGACCTGGTTTTCTAAAGGTCTAATGATACCTTCATTGCGGGATGAAAACAGATTGATTTCTGCTTCAATGGTTCCAATGTAATAGCTTCATCATCTTTCCTTTGGTATTTCCTAATCCCTATAGTGGCAGTTATGAGTGGATCTAACTTTATTTTGATGACGACCATTGTGCCAGCTGCTCTTAAACCAATTCTCTATTCTCCACAGCAGTTCCTTACAATGGGTCTAATTCAGTTAAAGACTGCAAGAATTTGGTATCTCCTCCTCCCACCCAGAGTGCCTTATTCAGGTACCAACCTGTTAGAAACCAGTGCTCTTTCCCCAGTCCTCAGAGTCTTGTTGCAATAATAGGCTAAGATTTACAGCAGCTTAATCGGGATGGATGACGTAACCATGCTACTGAGCTGGCACTTGGACCCCTACCCCCCCCCCCCCCCCCCTTTTTTTTTTTTAACATGTTAGACATGCAAAGCTATCGTTTCCTGTTAAAAATAAAAATGAGTCACCCTTAACAAGTATAGTGCAGAAAAGGGCATTCACAGTTTAGCTTCTCAGCAAGCTACGTTCTGGGGGCACCGTCGGCGGCGGTGGTACTTCGGCGGGCAAAGCAGACCGTCAGGAATAGCGATCCCACGCTGACTCCAGCTTTACGAGAGCTTTCTGGTGTGACAGCTCATGTACCTGCATCTGCAAATGCATGATCCTGCAGCCTCTCGTAAGCTGCCCTACTTGCGATACCTTCCTTGTACTATGGTCCTTTACCAGTCAGACCCTTGGCACACTGCAACATTTTTTTTGTGGGTTTTTTTTCCCAATTGGCTCACTTTAAAAAAAAACCCAAAAAACATCCATCTTTCACAGAAGCCGTCTCTAAACTCATGAAATATCCCCCGCCCTCTGTTTATGAGCGTATTAGATACTTCCCCAGCAGTCCCCACGCTTGCTGGAGTTATGCACACGTTTGATAGCCAAGTCATGAGTTTCCCCATCATAGCCGATGATGGCTACAGCCGCTGTAGCCAATTCATGAGTTTCCCCATGACCAAGGGGTTAAGCTTGTAGTTAAAAGTCTAACAAAACCCCCCACAAAACAAAACACATCTCTGCATCCTGGCTTGTCCCTTCTTGCTCAGGACATCAGTGGCTTTTCCAGTTTTGTGTCCTTTGTTGACTCACAGGGAGTGTCTTGTTTAAAAATAACTTTTCGGCTCATGTTACGCTCCTGGTGGTCTCCCTCTTTCTCGCTCTCGGGTGGCCCCAGCTGGGGTGGGTCGTCCCATCAGACCAAAGAAAACTCTGCTTGGAAGCTGGAACACCGGCGAGTCTTTGGAGAGAACTTGGTGAGCATTGAGATCTGGGTGCTGAAGTTCGTACCGTTGCTCCCTAACGAAGGGTGGTGATACTTCATGTCGGAGCCCAGGAACCTCTCCAGATGCCACCTCCGCCACTTCCGTTTCAGCTCAGCTTGGACCTGAGGGAGGAGAGAAAAGCAAATGAAATGAAGGGCATCTTATCCGCTGCTTTGGCTTGACACCCAAGCATGCAGGGGGGGAGCTAGATCCTTAAAGTCCTTTAAAAAACTTACAGCAGGGTTTTGACTATAGAGGTAACCACAGTGAAAATCCAGATTAGGGGGAATCTCTTCTCCATGCAGTCAAGGATACTCACTGGGAAAAGCTGGAGAAAGACAAGGAGGCCCCTTCGATATTTAAATGCCAGAAGGGGCCGTTCTACAACGGCCACGGATTTCACACCGGTTGATAAAAACTTTTGGCTCCTCAAAACATAAGCAGCACTTGGCCCAGTAACTAGTAGTGGGACGAATCACCAAAGTTTGGCCAAGCTGAGCCATGAGCTGTGGGCAACACACTGAAGTGCTATCAGGAGCCTGACTGTTGAACTCCAGAGAGAACAGATTTTTGCTCTGGGAAGATAGTTAGGAAACAGTTTTCTTCCACAGCCTCGTTGTCCTCAAAGAAATGCTTATTTTTGAAAAAGACAGCGTGGTTTGTGGAGTGCTGCAGCTGAGCATTTTGGTGCATGTCAGGGGGCCTTGCATTCACATCCCAGGGCTTTGCATCAAGATTCAAGCAATCAGCAACCATGGGATTATACCTAGAGCTACTGCACGTCCACTTAGCCTTGCAGGGAGGGCTGGTGCAGTATGGTATGAATTAGAGGATGATTTGCACACACTGGTCAAGAAGCGCAGTAGAAATTGTGTGTGTGTGTGTGTGTGTGTGTGTGTGTGTGTCTGTGTGTGCATACACATATATAGAGAGTGAAAGGTATCTTAGAATTGCTAAAAGCAGCATTAAAGATGGAGCAGGAGTAAAATTTAAGCTAATCACCTGACCTGATGGGAGAGATGAAATGCAAACCCAGATCTAAAAATGCAAATCTGAAATGCAAATCTGAAATGCAAACCCAGATCTAAAAATTTAGACTGGACATTAGGAAGAACTTCTTCACAGTTCGAGTGGCCAAGGTCTGGAACGGGCTCCCAAGGGAGGTGGTGCTCTCCCCTACCCTGGGGGTCTTCAAGAGGAGGTTGGATATGCATCTAGCTGGGGTCATCTAGACCCAGCACGCTTTCCTGCTTATGCAGGGGGTCGGACTCGATGATCTATTGAGGTCCCTTCCGACCCTAGCATCTATGAATCTAAGTTTCACGCTTGCTCCCTTCCCATCACTGATGGGTTTACTGTTCAAATTGGTAATGGCTAAAAGTTTTTACCAACTCTGATCATCGGACTCAGCAGCTTTGTGAAATGAGTTTGCAGAGTCTCATTCCAGAAGGCGGTGGGCCGGTACTCAGGGCTACACGACTGTCTAGTCTCCAAGCTGGCAGTGGTTTTGATCCTAATGGCTTGAAGTCAAAGCCAAAAGTCCCAGTGGTTTTAGGTGGAGAGACAAGGGACTGGAAACTAAACTACAGCCTCACCCCACTTCAGGTCAGAGTTGAGAGACCTTGGAAGGATATGGAGAAACCACGATGCTGATTGCTCTGTGGATAAATGAAGAGCTGGGTGCTACATACACTAAAATCAACATGCAAAACCCCATGTCTTTGTTGAGCAGAGCAGGGAAACCAGGACAGAGAAATGGGCTGGTTGCTTTTCTCTAACACGCGATTCATTTGGACCCGTTCCTCGACTGACTGAGGTCAGGGACCGAGCACTTCTCAGAGCGCCCTTCTCACGCACCCATTTCTTCTTCATTACCAGCTGCTCTTACCTCACCATTGAGGAAGCAGTAGAGGACAGCCACCACAAAGCCCTGAGAGAGAGGTGAGAAGGAACAGGTGTTAAAACCTCAAGGTCACATTGAACTTTATTAAAACACAGCTTGGATGAGATGCTTTCGTCAGGGGCGCTCCTTCCCCGAGCAGGGTGCCAGATGCGGTGCTTTTCTAGGACTCTACCTGCAGCCATGACTCTGGATGTAGGACACATTGCCAAGAAATGTCTATGCCCCCCTCTCCAGTGCAAATTGGGGAGGCAAAGATGTGTCAGGCAGCAGTGCCATGAAACATGGCTCTGTGAACACAGTCCCTTAAATCAGAAGCATCAGAGGTGGGTCTGTGCAGTTGTTTGGCTAATGAGTGCAGGGTCAGGCTGATTGACTCTGTCACTCATCTGTGCTAATTAGCGCCCCCAAAGTGCTATACAATGTGGCTGCACTGCTTTCGATTTAGGAGGAACTGCACAGTGCCTAAGGCCGCTATAGTCTGGCATGCCAAATTTGCCAGGCGGACAGCTTAGCACACCCTGCCCCCAATCTGGTCTGCGATCCTCGTGGGAATCGCAGAGAAGGCTGCATCCCTTAAACTAGCTATATGTGGATACATGGTCGCTTGGCTTGTGATGCCAGCCCTATTTCTACCCTGCCTGTTTCTGACTACAGAAACTGCTGTGCCTTCACCCTGCTCACTGGATGCAGTGCCTAAGCTTGGGGCAGACTTTTGTCTTTTGTGGCTACAGCATGGGGCTTAAAATGGTTTATTACATCCAGTTGATGATCCTGTGACTTCTTTTAGGTTAAAAACTTATTGTCCATTATCTCAGCTTTTAACTATAAACGAACATAGTCATTCTCTACTACTTAGAGTTGTGATTGCACTGGAAACAGAAACTTAGTATAAGCCAATTAAGAAATGTCTGCTTTATGCAATAGCTCTGACCTGTCCCATTCACCTCTAGAAAGAGTTAATTTAGCTGTCAAAGGATAATGAATTTAATGTTGGCTTTAACCACTTCACTGCTGATCAAACTTTATAAATCACGTAGCGCAATGGTTTTCAACCTTTTTTTCCCATTTGCAGACCCCTAACAAATTTTAAATGGCCGTGCGGACCCCTCTGGGAACTTTGAATGGAGGTGCGGACCCCTTTGAATTGTAAGTGAGGGTATTCACATATTTTTGATTGATTATAGTCATCTTTTGTGGACCCCTTAGACGTTGTCTGTGACCCCGAGGGGTTTGCAGACCACAGGCTGAAAACCACTGACCTAGTGTGTGATAAAACCTGGATTCGTTTATTAAGTCTGAAGAATGTAAACCTTCTGAAACAGGTATGAACACATACAATGGGAGGAAGGGCATGGAGAAGTGCTAATCATCATGCAGAATCCATGTCTTTGTTCACAGTGGGAGGCCAGTGTTGATCAAAGTGAAGCAAAGTGTGTATTTGAGTATACAGGCATCTCATGGTCAAAATTCACCGGGTAAAAATCTCACTGACGTCAATAGAAATTCTGCCTCCCATCCCAAGCCATTTTCCCTGAGTGGGAACTAAATAAGGACCACAAGACTTGGCTTATAATTGCTAAAACAGACTGGGATTTCCAGAGGCAAAAGGCAGTAGGAGAGTGGAAAACACCAGCCCTGTTTCTCTATGAGTCTCTCGGGGTTGGAACAGACCTGACTGGTTCTTCCCTGGCCTCGGGCTACTCGCAGGGGGCAGCTTACCTGGAAGGAACCAAGAACAAGCTCAAAGACGAGCTTTATTTTCATTTTGTAGTTGTGTGGGAAGAAGACAAAGACGATATAGTGGATGCCGAAAAGTGGGATCAACAGCAGGGTGGACTTGGCGAGTCTCCTGTTAGAAAGAGAAACACGAGCCATAAGGGGAAGGGAGACAGCAGGAACAGGACAAGGCAGCGGGACATTTTGTTGCGGTCCTAAAGCTGGAGTACTTTGTCTTTATGCTACAGATGGGTCTTTCAGGAGGAGCTCAGTGTTATGAAATGAAATTCAGCCTGCGCGATGGGCGGCATTTCAAACCTCTGACAACGCAGGCAGTCGGTAATATTACAGGAAAGGAACGGAAGCCCAGATCCTCAAAGGTATTTTGGTGTCTACCTCCCACCGAAATCCTTAAATACCTTTGGGGATTTGGAGCTGCCTGCATAATAAATGTACACACCCGCAGCTGGGGAAAACCCAGCATTACTCCACCGACTTCCACAGAGCCCAGCCAATTCACACGAGCTGCGGACCTGGCTCGTGCTGATTTCTATAGGCTTCACTTCCGACTTGCTAATAATCATTGTTGCAACGTGCATGCTATTAATTGAGTCTCAGCAATAAATGAGCTGTCTTTGCCCTCCGCCTGCGGAAGGCTGGTCGTTTCAAAGGCAGAGGTGATATAATAAAACATGACATGGTTATTCCTGTTGACTCTAGGGGAGGTCTTTTCTTCCTTCCCGCCTGAGATCATTTTTCCTCTCTACAAGCCGAGTGTAATCCATTCTTGTCTTCAATTGCTTGGGATTTCTGAAAATTATAGGCTCTGAAGAAGAAATGGTATGTTTAGCCCGGCATAATAACAGGCTGCTGAGCAGCAAACGTTTCCAAAAGGAGAGGATGAGCAGCAGTAGAGCGTAATGGCACCAAACAGGATAATCAGAGCCCTAATTAAGAGCGGATGATCATTTTGCACACCTAATTACTAGGGGAAACCAACTAATGTCAAATGAAATATAAAAATTAAAGCAGTTCAAGAGGCACTTGGCACCTGTGATCACTAAACAGTCCTGTCACTCCTCCCAGCAACTAATGGGAGACATGGAAACCAAAGCCGTGTCGTCCTGAGCAATAGTCCTTCCACCTGCAACCTCTGCATCTACAACATCTCAGCCATCCCTCTGCCCTCAACACCCATTTTTTCATGATTAATAGGAATTAAAAGGATTAATGGGAGGGCTAATGGGCCAACATTATTCAGACAAGACCCTGGTATGTACACCCTTTGGGTCAAATGCTGTCTGCCAACACAATTTCCCAGCTTTCACAGTGCCTGGTGCAAAGTGAAGACTCACACTGGCTTCCCCGGACCTCATCTCAGGCCCCTAAAAACCAGCTAGTCAGCACCTAGGTGAAAAGTAGCTGCTGGTGACAGATCTTAGGCAAAATTAATATTTGGAGGGGGAGAGGCAGGGGGACTTGCCTGAGTCAAGTTTAAAGTCCTATTCCTTACCTTCCAGGCGCTCCCTGGCCAGTCTCACCTAAAAGACCATCTAAAGCTTTCTCATGATCAATAATGGCTTGGCACAATGGATGTATTATTATTATTTTTTTACTGGGAGGGCAAAGCTAGTCTGTGCAGACCTTTATGGGGGGCTGAGATTGTGGTATGAACCTATACAGCAGCACAAACCTCCCTGACTTCCCTACCAAATGAGAGTCTTTAAGCTGATTTCTCTAACACATACATGGGAAGAGATGCATGAAAAAAGAATATGTACCAAAGACCGAGGTAGCAGACACACCTCTTCTCCTCTGAGCAGGGGATGAGACAAAATGAACACATATGACAGACTTTAAAGCACAGCTGGAAGGCACTTGAATAACTCCCATGGTGAAGGTGGTAAAGGAGAGAATGCCAGTCAGATTAATTTAGCTCTGCTTGTTACAGAAAACAAAGCATTTGCTCTTCTGTTGCACCTGAAATGCTGCTCTTCTTTTGCTGCTTGATGCTCCGTGATTTCAAAAGGCATTTTTAATGAAGAGCTCCTTTACAGTTTGCAATAATTTAATGCACAGCTCAGTGCCTGAAGCGTTAATGAGAGAGTCAGTGGTGCATCTGGGCTTCCAGCCCTGGGCTGAAGTGGACCTGGCAAGAATTGAAAGATGCTGTCAATGTGTCAACCTCAATATCAGTATTGGGAAGAGAAAGGGAATGACTGCCGAGACCCCGGTGCTCTTTAGAGTGAAAGCAGAGTCTTATTACAGCCCTGGCAGGAAGAATTCCTGCAGATCATGAAAAAACGGGGTTGGAATAGTTTTCTCAGGTCATCCAGTCTCCACCCCTGTGGTTGGCAGCAGCACTGGAAATACCTGATTTTTAAAGGGATTTAAACAGAAATGATCAGGAGATCAGC
>NW_005842173.1:596816-618536 GCF_000455745.1 Alligator sinensis
AGCAGGAAGGGAGTGCTTGCTTAGAAGCAGCAGGGTGCTTAGTCTTGCTACTGAAGCAATGAACCCTGTCCCCCGGCTCTTGCTTTAGGGGATCTCCAAGCCACCACCTCAGCTAGGGCCATGAGCGTGGTGCCAGGGGTGCTCTCAGAGCATCCTTACTGCTGTATTTCTGGGGTGGACGTGTTAAATCTGCTGTAGCTCACACTGGTTTGCACACCTGTATGAGAGATGCTGGAGTGGACAGATGACCAGATATCCCAACAGGCACTATTACAGGTGGCAGGGGGGTTTGTCTGCATTGGCTATAAGGCTTGCCCTGTGATGAAAATGAGTGGAAAGCTCTGCTTAAACTAATGGAGCCTTTCCAGGCTGGGAAGAGGGGGGTAGATATTGTAGAAGTCATACTGGTTTAAGAGGGGATACATATTGTAGAAGTCATACTGGTTTAAGAGGCACTCTCTCTAGAGGCTGACTGGCAAACAATGTGGGGAAGCTTGTAGTAGCATCTCTCCTTCTGTATTTATTTCCTTGGGTAAAATCAGGACATCCTGGTAGCTCTCACCTAAATGAACCCTGTGGGAAAATTAAAAAGCGCAGTGCTGCCTCTTTCGGTACTAGGACCTAATGCTGTCTGGGGATGTATATACGCACAAAGAATCCCATGGGGATAAACAGGACCTGGTTGCCCCGTCAAGGATCTGCAATGGCCTTCTGGCCATGCTTTTAGTTCTAGGACATATTTCAATATGCTGATTTAATCTTAGCCCTTCAACGGGGCTGTCGTAATCTGAGGGTGAGATGTGCTATTTGACAATGAATACATTAAAGGGATGGAATAAGCAGGACACGGGCCAATAATGCATACGAGGCGGTGACGACAGAACTGGAAACAATGGACTTCAGCTGCAGGATGGAAAAATTAAGGTCAAATGCCAGGATTTTCCACCAGAAATCTACCCTATGGGATTCCAGATAGCAGAAAAGCTTAAGGACTCTTTTCACCGGGGCTTGTGGGTCACCTCTGTTGTTTTCTCTCATTTCCGATATCACTGTTGTGCCTCAGGGTACAGAGCTGCCCAAAAACCTTTGGTTTTGGAGGCAGCAATGAGGTCCTCATGAATTCCCCCTAAACTCTGGGTCTTTAGCCAAAATCTGTGATCTAGCAGTTACCAGACAAAGCAGATCCTTGCCACGCTGAGCATTTTGAGTCCAAGGTGAGGCTGAAACCCAAAGACCTCCTGATAAATGAGGATTCCAACTACGTGGTTACATTTGATAACCGTGAGTGCATTTTTAGGGAGAAATTCCCCAGCATGAATAATTGGCAGTTTTGTGGATTCTAGATAGACTCTGAAGGTCTGCAATAGTGAAAATTGGGCCCACTGATCCTAATTCCCAGGAAAGGGTAGGTCCTATGTTCCAGTGACTGGTCACTCTACAAGCCAAGTGATGCCTTGAAGCATCACTATAATGGTAATTTCTTTATTAGGAGTAAGATTCGTGGTCCACCTAAGTGAAGTTGCAAAGGTACTTTAGCATATCTTCTATCTTACTTGTCTCAGACAGCATTAATCGACCCAAATCGATTCTGATTTTAATCAGTCAAATTGGCCAGATAGGATGCATCCGGTCAAACAAACAGACCAGCCCAACAGTCTCACCGGCACTGTACGATGCAAGTGAAAAACGGAGTCCAGGACTTACGAGTATTGGCTGGTTTCATTGCGTCCGACATCTGGGGAATGCAGCTTCTGGACTAGGATACGGATAATGCAAATGAAGAGGATGAAGTTCGCCTAGCGTGGAGGGAAGAAAGGAGGGGAAAAGGATTGTAAATTCCCACAATCCCTCTCTGCAGGGGAAAGAACCAGCTGTTAGAGGGGATCCCATTCACTGCAATGATTTGGTCATGGACCGAGCCGCTGTTAAAAAGCCATGAGCGGAGAACCCCACTGTGAGCACAGGGTAAACCAAGACAGGATGGCAGCAATCTTGGGCCTGACATCAGCCTTCTTGGGACTTTGTGACATACATCCCAAGTATGATGATGTCAAACCCATAGAGCACAGCTCTGCACGACGTCCTGCTGCGCGGGGGGCGCCGTCGGCGGGGCAGGAAAGGAGCCTTTGGGTTAGCTGAGAGACGGTAGTTGGTGACAGGAGACCCGCTGCCAGGCATGTCCAAGGCTGAGGACAGTGCAGCGAGTCAGGAAGCATATGAAGCGGTGTCTGGTAGAAAGGTAACCGGGATCCTAATCTATACCACGGGGCATGCTTTCTTCACATCCTTGCTGGCCAGCTTGGTCAATAGGCCACAAACCTGGTTGGCTGCCTGTCCTACAAGGCTAGACCAGGCTATTCCTTGGATATCAAAATAATGGCTAGGGCTTAGCTAGCGCCCTCCATCCAAGGACCTCGTCTCCTTCAAGGTAGCCAAGCCACCTTAGCCCCATTCTTTAGATGGGGAAAACTAAGGCGTAGAGATGGAGGCGTAACTTGCCCAACACCATATAGCAGGCATCCAGACCAGGCCTCAGCATGCCCTGACTTCCAGACTAGTGCCCTTCCCACTGAACCATGCTGCTACTTCTTGCCACCGTTGAGGAGGTGAAACACAGCAGGGAAGACCTGCAAGACCTGGAACAGTCTGAGTATAAACCCCCCTTGCTTTAACCTATATGAAAGTCCAATTGATTCTTCTTTATATGGATTCAGAGAGCCAAAAGGTATAATGGACCACTGAGATCATCTGGGCTGATCTCCTGCACAATGCAGGTTACTTGATTTTACATTCAGCCCAATCCTTTGTGGATAAACCAGAGTCCTTATCTCCTAGCTAGATATCTACTCGGGCTTTAAAAGCTCTATGGGATGGAGAATTTACTGTACCGCTTGGTTAAGCTGTTGCAGTAGCTAAGTGCCCTTCTCTCTCCATGCTGCTCATCACAATTTCTGTCCACATCTATTTGCCTATAAAAATAATGACTTGCCTCAGACTGGGAAGGGGGAGGAAAGGGAAAAAATTATCAAGCGAGCATATACATCTGCACATAGAAAGCCCACTCTAATTAGTGTGTGAGCATGTAGTAAGTGAATTTAAGATCTGAGTTACTTCTTAAGCTGCTTTGTGGCTTAAAACGCTGCCCGAGTCAATTTAGGAGGGCTGAGAATGAAGAGGACAAGTTCGATGCGAGGTAGATGGATGGCCGTGACAGGCTGGGTGATAGCTTGTGACTGATTTTTGCAATGGTTACTGAAGAAAATCAGTATTTGGTGCTGACAAAAAACACTTGAAGTTTAAAAAAAAAAAAAAAAATACTCACCCCTCTCCCATCCAGGGAAATGGGGTGTAATTCTTTTGATAAGATTTATATTGAGAAATGAAAAATCTCATTTACAGTTTTTTTCGGTAATGTATTTTGATGGGTGTCAGGCTCAGGATTTCATTTCAGTGTAGCTAGATTAATAAAACAAGAAGGGATTATTAAAAGCAGGGGTGTTGATGTAGGTGGGGCTGCTTTGTGAACAGCATAATGATAAGTCTGTGGCACAGTCAGAGCTGATGCAGAAGACCGATCTCGTTTCGTACAACTCTTCGTTTCTTTTGCTTTGCTTTGCCTTCCCTCCCTGAGTTCAGTTGAGGAAAATCAAAGCAAAAATGGACTAAATTCATTTGATTTTGTGAGTCCAGTCCTGGCTCACAAAACACAAAGGCAAATGGAGAAACTGTATGGACTTCAATAGGGATTGAATGAATAGGGCTCTTCAGAAATGCCCTAGGGTTACATGGTTATCTTTAAATGCCATCGAAGGAGCTACAAATCAAGACTCCCGATGATTTCAATGGGAATTAAACTGAGGTCCTCAAGAAATGGCCCTTGAAGCCCACAGCAGCAATCTGATTTCCTCCTAGACTCTACTAGGTGATGCAAAATGCCAGCTCAAAGTGATCATTTTTGTTATCAAATCCTACAGGCATCTTCCATCAGAGAAGCTTTACAAACCTTAAGGTGAGCCTGGGCTGAGCTCTGTATGTGAAACAATTTTAAAAAATGGTAAAGGGCAGCCCTGCGTCCAAGAGGAAATGAGAATGGTTATGGGAAAAATGTACAGAAGAGGTGAGAAATGAGGGGTCTGACAGAAAGCACAGAGGTGGGATCAGGGTCGAGCTGTTGGGGCAGACAACCTGCTTCCAACATCTCTTCGTCATCATGTATTTTGAGAGAGGGAGCTGCTTCATTACAAGTAACAGGCTGATCAATACGGGTCATGCCTGCACGCATCAATGATCCGGCTGTTAAGCAGACGGGCAGATTGCTCTATGTATTGCTGGGAATTAATCTGTTCTGAATAGCGCGTGTCCTCCTTTCTCAGAGTAGGGGTAACATGCATTGAACGGGCCACGATACCTCTTTCTCTGGGATTCAAGTCCACCAGCTTTGCAGTACAGCTTTCTCCCTCTGCTTTATTAAAGGATTTTGTTTTCACATTTCCATCCATCCCTGTATGAGCTGGCTGCAATCCCTCTCATAGGACCATACAAAAATAGCAGGGCCGGAAGGGTGCAGGCTACATCTAATTCAGCCCCTTGCAGGGTCTTGTCCGTCTAAAGCATCCTAGCCAAATATTTGTCTCACCTGCACTTCAAACCCTTCAGTGAAAGCCTTCCTCCTCTCAGATGGCCCACCTGCTGCAGTTCTGAGAAAGGTGCAACAAACCATGGGAGAACAGGCTGCTAAGGACAATTACCATTTAACCCTCATTAGTCAGAGATTGGCTTATGGCCCAGAGGCAATTCACCCTCATCGGCGAGGCACCAGGTCCAGGCTGCTGTCTCATCAGCCTGTTTTCTCCACTGTGTTTAGAGAGCGCCCATGTATGCATCCCCTGGGCAAAGAGATTTCAATAAAGAAGGCTTTGCAGCCAGCAGAGATTGCTGATACTTTACCAAAATAGAAAACAGAATAGGAGTTTTGATGATCCACCAGTAATGGGACTCGATCATGTTCTCCCAACACCTGGAAGCAAACAAACGCAAATCAGCCCCAAAATGCAGAGCCAGGACGCGACGCGGTAATACAGCAAATGCCTCCGATTTGTGACGCTACCAGTTTAGCAGATGCAAAGCTTCCTGGATAGGACGTGCATTCAGCGAAGTCAAATATCAGCCCACAAATCCTTGCTCGATGGAGTTGATGACAAAACTTCCCTTACCTTTAGCAAAGCCAAGATTCATCCATATGTCTTGTGACATAGGTTCTTGACAATGGCATTTTTAAATTTTTTTTTGGTGGAAAAACTAGGATTTGCGACACCTTTTCAATAGCTGAACAGAGGAAAATGCTGCCTTTTCCCCAGTTTTGAATAGCTGTTTGAGTTTGGTCAGGATTTCAGGGAAGAAAAATGGGGACGGAGTCAACATTTTCTCCTCACTTTTAATTTTTTTTAAATAAGCACATTGTTTATACTACACGAGGACACGTCTATAGTAGAGAGCAGGGCTGTCCAAATCCTTTGGGTTGGTGAGCTGGGTCTGGACCTGGAGGCTACTTGTGGGATGCATGACCCACTTCTGGTGGCAGGACGAGTGATGGTGGTGTTCGCTCCTGTGTGCCGACCACACAGCTACCACTGGTCCTGCCTCTGAAAGTGTCCCCAACAGGATTTTCAACTTGGAAATTAGGGGTTAGGGTGACCAGCACTCACGGGGTTAACACCATTACCACTTGCCCCACAACCACTGAAAGGTGGCCTCAATGGGGAGCTATACCTGGAAATGCTAATTGCCAGGGGCATTAACCCCCTGGGAGCTGGCTCTACCAGTCCGTCATCTCCGGCAGTCACGAGGATTACCACCGCTGCCACTGCTTGCTTTGAATTTTTAGCCCCACGGTCGACCATGGTTGAACCACTTAGACAGCTCTGATACAGGAAGAAAGCCACCTTGATTCTTGATTTCAACGTCTGTCTGCTCACCACTCTTGTATCTGGTAGCAATTAAATATTTACTGATGGATTCATGTTCTGCAAATCCCAACCAACCTGCCTCTCAAAGTTTAGATGCATGGCTAGTAAAGCCAGAAAGGACTTTTATGATTGCACTTGTGAGTCATCTGCTATTGCGCCTGGAAGGCTGAGCTTTTTATTCGATGTCCGAATGGTTACACTGGGCTTGCGAGGCACAGCTCTGAAACCTGGATTTGGCAGTAGGATCATTCTTGGTAATGACTTCACAGCTTTCCTAATGCAGAAGTCTGCAAAGACATACTCTCCAAGCCACTCTGTTAAAGATGCCAAAAGAGGGATGATATTAATAAAAGCATTTAGGGTGGGTAATCAGGGTTGCCAAATAGGATCTAGATTTGTTAAGTTCCCAACAACCCTGGGTGCATTTGTAGTTGTTAACAACGCTTTGGGCAAAACACGAGTTCAGTTGAGTTTGCATCTAATACTAAAAGCAAATCTCGTGGAGGGTCAAACTCATGTGAACTGCAACCGGGGACATTTTTACACAGCTTTGAACTGACCCCGGATTGCTCCGGCGATTCTTCCCCAGTTTAGGAGAACGCACAGGACCAGGTCAACTGCATAAAGGGCCTGTTATACAAATATAAAGAGTATGAACTGCTTAAAGAGCCTATTATATAAATATAAGGAGTGTACTAATCCAACAAGGGGGCATTGGCACAAGCTAGCCAGTGAACCATGTTGTTCATGCAGTTTCGGGCAAAATAGATTTTAAGGCCAAAGAGAGAAAGAATGTGAATAGACGATAATCATTATCATCACTTTTCCTCCTCCAAGCGCTTCAGAACCAATGGTTGATTAATATTCATAATGTCCATGTATGATAGGGACTCTTTATCATAGGCAGAAATGAGAGAGAAAGCTTAGGGGACTGGTTCAAGATCACCAGGGCACACAATGGCAGGCTAAGAGTGCCTGGCACCTCATTCTTTGCCGCGGCCAAGAAAGGGTCAAAGAGGATCTGCACAAAGCAGCGTAGACAACCCCCTCCCAAATGCATGGCTATGGGCAAGCAGCAGTATCTGGAGCTTGTCCTTTCAGGGAACTTTGTGCAAAGTTGTGCAAAGGAGGTGCAAGATAGGATGTGGATTTATAGCGTGCTAATTGCCCATGTGGACACACACACACTGTGTACACTATGTAGGCCCCCAGGAAGTTAGTGAGGAGTAGCTTGGACACCTCCTGGGTTAGATTCTCCTTCACATTTATGGGCCCAAGTGCAGTTCTTGGATCCTGTTTGCACCTTTATGCTCTGCTGAGTCTGTGCTTGTGCGGATGGGGAAATGCACAGCGAGGGTGCTGTGCACATTGCAGATCCATCCCCCATAGTGGCATCTTTGGTCAGGTGTAACCTTCAGTTAGCCTGCTGTGGATTCAGCCCGAGGACTGAATGGGAAGATAGCTGGCCCATGCTAACAGAGCTCCCCTGGGTATACTGGTAGGAAAGCAGAAGGACGTGAGAAGGTACTCAAGGTGATGCCAGCTTTACAATACACAAGACAGGAAGGGAGGAACAAGCTCTCTGATACCAAAATAGCAGCAATAAGGACACTCACTTCCTAGAAGCCATCATTACTTGAATGAGCTTCAATGATTCAAGTACTTGAAGCTGAGGGGTTTCAAGTACTTGAAGTGGAGGGGCTGGGGTAGGAGACTAGAGAGGATTTCCTGCTCTCCTTCCATTTGGGATTAATATTAGGAGACTAGAAAGCATTTCCTGCTCTCCTTCCATTTGGGATTAATACTGTGCGGAAAACTAGAGCCAAACTCCACACCCCAACAAACAAGTGTGACTGCCACTGGCTCTTGCAGGAGTGCCACAACCGTTTTATGGGAAATAATTTGATCCAATGGGACAAGTACGTCCAAAAATTAGCACTAGTAATGTCAATAAAGCTAGCAACCCTGTTGTGCCAGGAATGTATTTGTCTAATATATTCAGTAAGACCTGCCATTTCTGAAGCACCTTGTACGCCTGCTGCCTAAGCCCGTTAGGAGCATTAATTGAGTGTGGACTACCTCCCCGATACCCTGGAAGTTAGATTAATATTATTGGCTTTGTGCACAGAAGGAGAAAGAGAGCTACAGGGATGGCGAGTGACTCTCTTAAGGTCATAGAGAAATCTAGGCAGCAGAGTCCTGCCCTCTTTTCAAGCCCAGTCCTGAGCTTGAAAAATAAGATAATCCTTTCTCCCATTATTTTAAGCATGCCTTGTTTAAATTTTGTCATTTTTAAGCATGGTTATACTTTCATCGCTGCCCACAGATGCTAAAACAAGAGCTGCGTTTTTTCCAAGACATTCCCCAATTCCTTTCTATTTAAAAGAGCTTGGGCTTATCTGTTGAGAAGGATACATTTTCCTTCCACGTGTCTGAAATAGGAAGAAGTGAAGGTGAACCCATAGGCTTACCCCTCGTTGTCATAGTGAATCCGGGTGACAGTCCAAGCCGTGATGAACAACGTGGGGGCACCTGTCAGAAGAAAAGTAATATTAATGGCATGGCTGCTTCTTTCAACCCCTTTCAGGACCTATCTGCATCTTACAAGCATCTCTCATGTGCTATTGTGATGTTAATGCCTGATGTAGCAATGGCGCCAGACTTCATGCTCATCTGTTAGATCTTCAAACACACGCCTGGGTGCTCTCTCTCAAGCTTTCACTCTTGTACATGGAAACAAGAAAAAAACTTCCTCATTGTCTCTTTCCAGATCCCTTCTTAAAACTCTCTTTGTCTGTGATGCCTCTAAGACCTTCAGCAATGGTTAGGCCATTATACAACAATGGTGCATCAGACAGGCTGAACATACTGTCTTCCTACCTCTGTCCATATATCTATATAGATAGAGCTCTCCAGCCATATATCTCCTGTCTTACACCGCTTCTTTTGGGCAGGGACCCTCTTTTTGTTTAAAGCACTTAACAGTATGGTCTACGTCTGGATGCCGCTTTAGTACAAAAGAGGGATAACAGCGGCAACAATTGTGGAAGCATACGCCAGGACATCACTTCTCATTTGAGCATCCTTCCAGACCCAGATGCCTCTGCCTCCTTCATTTGATATTTTTGCTTTCTGATACATAATAAAATGAATTTAGGAAGCTAGTTCAAGCAGTCTCGACTGGCTAACATGCTGGTGTTAGTACTTTAGTTAGTAGGGTTATGGATGTATCAGCTAAAGTTACATGTTTAATAGAGGTATTAGCATTGCCTATAAAACACCATTAGAACGGTGCAATGAAACACGTAGAAACCAGTGCCCCTACTTGTACCCGACATAGACTCGGTCCAGCAATTCGGTTTTATCTGAGTTTTCTTTACTCGCCCAAGCAATCTATAAATCTATTCCATTAGGCTGCTGTACGTGTATGAATGTGTGTGTATATATATATATATATTTCATAGATTTCTATATATATATAATCTATCTCTATATCTATAGAGAGATATAGATATATATATAGAGAGAGATATATATTATTCACATGAATAAGGGCTGAAGATATATATCTATATCCCTCTATCTACATCTATCTATAGCTAGATAGATATAGATATATATAGAGAGAGATTATTCACATGAATAAGGGCCGAAGGACTATTCCCTAAATGTAACATAAGGACCGATGAAAAGTGCTCATTCTTCCAATCCTATTATTAAAGCCCATCTTTGAGGTTGTTGTTATTCAAAACTAGACCTCCTCTAACATCTTCTCCCTCCCACAGCATTGAGATAAAAGCAATATTAGGTCCAATGGATCATTTAGAAAGCATCTAATTGGACTGATTCAGTCTGAAACCAGGTTTGTTCACATCATGCCTTGTCTCCTTCCAATACAGAAAAGGGTCCCTATTCCACACTGAAGAGGAGTGCAACTCTCATTGGTTTTGATGGAAATTACAATTAAGGTAAGTAATGAATCCCCTACTGGTAAAGGATTGTTCCTTCCAGTGCATACTTCTGTATGGGACACAATGGTATTCTGCACTTTTCCCAGCAAGACTTTTCCCCAGTCTAATTATTACCCCACCCCAGCTATTGAAAACAGAAGCCAATTTTACTCTCTGACATATATGCCCTGGAGCCAGTAGGTTTGATGGGGAAAGAAGTACCCTGCTTCTTCTGTAAGAGAAAGGAGAAAAATGACTTCTGGCAGAATTCATTTACATAAATTAGCATTTCATCCCAGTACTGTTCGGTTACAATGCTTTATGCTGTGTTCTTTGGTGGTTTGTATGCACTTAGAAATGATATGCAATGCAGCATATGAATGGATGTATACAAGGATACAAGAAAAATTGTGCAGTGTTTTAGATAAGGAAAGAGGCAGTGGACTCTGATTCAACAAGAGCAAGGAATCTGTTGGAGAGGTCTAGGTTTTTTCTTTCTGGGTTCCCTACCTACAGTGCTGATCCTTCATGGAGCTGATTTTTTACCACTTCCTCTGAGAACTGCAGAAATGTTAGAGCCCTTTTTAAAAAAAAAAATAATCTAGACCTGATCTGGCATCTGCAGATGGAAGCACAACCTGGTCGTACAGACTTCCCTGGGCTGCCTATCTGACTGCCCTGTGCCTGAGTGGATTCACGCCAGATGGGTCAGGGCTGTTTCACCAAGAAGAGCTCTGAGCCCTCTACAGGCAGCATAGCCCCTGTAAATGTCCGCGGGGGTGGTTGTACCTTTAGGCTCTAGTTTTGGCTGGCTTCATTTCACTATGCAGACAGCCATTTATTCTGGTTTCTCCAATGAGGTGTATTACTGGCTTTTTATTTCCAAGGGTTCTTGAGTGTGCAAGTGCTGGAAGGATAAAACACTTTTACAGGTGACCACTCATCTGTAGACCAGGTGGTTTACTTTTGAAATCCATAAGCCCAAGGAGAAGATACGGTTGCAGCCAACCATTTATAATTGATTCTAAAAAGGACCCCTAGATATTGTCACCAGTGGCCCTCATGCCACTAATAGACCCAGCAGAAGGGTCACACATAAACAACTCCTCTGTCCTCTTTGATGCTACACACTGGGTGCATCTACATGTTCATTAATGCACTTTTGCTAATGCGCATTAAATTTAGTACTTCCATTGTGAGGTACCAGAAAAAGGTGCATTAGCCTATTTCAGTGCACATTAGTGAAAGTGCACTTTTTTTGGGATGCGTTAATGCACATTAAAATAGGCTAATGCACATTAAAGTGCACTTGTAGACATGCCCACTGAGATGCCTCCGGGTCACCCTGAGTCTGTGCTCCTATCATTCACTGTCAAGGAGATGCATACCCCAGCCAATCAGGATGTACCACCAAAAGTACTTCCTCTCTGAAAAGAAGGAGATGACCAGGAGGGTATGCAGGTACAAGCTTTCCACCAGCAGCCAGAAGAAGTTGGCCATGACGCAGTACTGAAAGAAAACCATGGCAGCCTTGCAGCCAATCTGAAAGAGAAGACATGAATAGCAGTGAGCTGAAGGAGTGGGTTTCAGTTATAAGAGCAAATACACGGACTTCCTGTTAATGCTCACCTTGTAACAAGCCCTGTACCTGTACTCCTCGGGGGCTACCCTGTCCACTTGATTGCACAGCCATGCTATGTCAGAAAAAAGAACGGGACTCCTCTCCTCATATTTGTACCCCAAGAGGCCAGTCTGGTAGATTTGGGCACTTTTACCCATTACTCCCCACCCTGGAGCAGATCACTGAGGAGTGGGCTCTTGCTTTGATCACAACACCTTTGCTCACAACCCTGAACCAGCATGGGGAGGGAAATGGAGTTTTTGCTTTTGTGGACCAGAATGACCCACTTCAGCTCATGAAGCAAAGAGGGGGTGAGGGCTACTCCATCCACGGTCTAAAGTCAGCTCTAAGGAAATCAACCTGGAAGACTATGTCCAGTTCTGGGCCCCCACCACCCAATGGATGTGCCAGAAAGGAGAGGTTTGGCTATGTGGGGTAAAAACAGCGAGAGGAATGGAAAGTCTGCCCAAGGTGAAATAGGAACAAGATGGTAACTTGAAAAGAAATGAGTAAGAAGGGCTGTGATAGACATTTCTAAAATAATGAATAATATGAAGAGGAGCACTATGGTGAATAGAGGCTTTATCGAAGGCTTTGCTAAATAGTGGCATTACCCCATCACAACACTCAAAAAGGAGACGCTCAATCAAACTGAAAAGCATGAAATAGGACATTGAAAAGAGGACTTTTATTTCCTCACACAATGGACAAATAGCCAGAGCAACTCATGGTCATTTGATTTCACTGAAGCAAAGAAATTGGGTGTTTTCTGGGCAACGAGAACACCTACTTGAGACAGGGAAAAGAAATATATGAGATATTTACACCCCTGTTCAGAGAACAGGTCATCTAGTAACAGTCTGGGCTCAGGAAATAATTGCCCAAAGAGGCAGGTCTGTTGCCACTCGCTCTGAAGCACCGAGTACTGGCGACTGTTGGGAAGGACATATCCAACTACATCAAGCACTGGCCTGTTGTGGCTAGATACTATCCAACGTGTCCAGTGGAGTCTAGTGAGGTTGAACTTGCAAGGATCTGCTCCTTGGTCTGCTTCTTCCCTCTCTTTCAAACAAGAGCTATAAATGGGCTGTTTTCGTTTCACTAGATACAGTGCAATCAGGTAAAATCAGTACATGTGTAGAGATCACAGTTGTCCTTGCTGATCCCTACTCGTTAACTCAAGCCCCCTAGAATCCACCCATGCATCGCATGAGGGATCCTTCTGCACTCCTGCAAAACACAATTTGTATGCATGCTGGCCTCCCCCACTCCTCTGGTTGCCAGATGGCATGAGCAGTATCTTGCTGCAGGACGGCACAGAGGTAAGCAGGCAAGTGACAGTACAGCTAATTCCCGGGGAAGGGAAGACAACGTGGAGCCGAGCTGACAAGGCACCGCAGATGACAGCCGAATCCCTGGTCAGATCTTGAACAGCTGTTCCCTTCTCTGCACTATCGCAGCGCACCTGGCCAGCTGGCTCCCTGCTGGTGCACATACTGCAGCTGAAACAAAGGCCGGAGCCCTACCTCTATGAGTAGTCATTGGAGAATATGAGAGAGTGAACCAAGAAGGATTTGACCCTACTTCGGCAGCTGAAATATAGGCAGCACCTTGGGGGCTCCAGGTAATGCAGGGATGTATTTTGATGCTGGCTGGCCCCAGTGCATGGCACCAAAACCCAGTCTGCTTTGACCTTGGTGCATCCTCTTGAGAGACCGTTGCTTTTATCTGTGCCCCACACCTGAGATTTCTCCTCCTGGAGCAGTAATATTAGGTGCCGAACACAACGAGGAACTGGACTGGTTTGAAGAGGGTGGTTTGAAGAGAGGGCCGTACAGCGACATTGCTAAGGCGCCATGCTTTAGTACTTCCAAAAGTACTTTGGAAGCACTAAAGCACGGTGCAGTAATTGCCTGTACTGTGCTGTGTGCGTGGTGGACGGTTAGATGTTACCATGATGTCGCCACAGCGGCGCACTATAACGGGGGAGCATGCCGCTATGACTAGAGCTGTGTAGACCCATGTGATTGCTACGTTGCCGTAGCACGCCATATAGCAACATAGCGTGGTGCTACTTGGCCATAGGGTGATGTGTAGACACACCCTTTATGGCCAACGGGGACACTCACGTTGCCATCAGAGGGGGAATTTCAGCAGGTGTAGACATCCCGGATCCAGCGTGGGGGTCCCTGTGGGCTATACAAGCCTGCCTGGCTCCTCAAGACCTACCTGAGCACCTAGCAAATGGAGAAGCCCATGTCACCGCTCACTGGGGCATGTCTACACACGCTGCTATCATACCTTTGACTCCTCTGTAGATCTCCTGGAGGTATTTTTGCCTCCTGAGGGAATCTCTCAGATCTTAATGGTTAGCTCTGCTCCCACAAACTCTCCTCCTCCCGGTTGTGTGAAGCCTGGAGTCCTTCCTGTGGGGATCTGCTAAAGGGTCATCTTCACCCTCTTGGCATTGGCCTGGATACTTTTGTGATAGGTGTGGGGCCTGAATCCAACCGGGGGACTACTCGGTCTTTAAGGAGTTTGATCTCTCAGTCTGACAGCAGCCTCTAAAATGCTGCAGTGATGTTTAGGGCATGGTGTACCATTCAAAGACCAGGAAGGGAGAGTCTTGCTCTTTTTAGAGGTCTCTGGATGTGGTGTGCAGGGGTGGGATCGGTCACAGAGCTTTGCCCAGATGACTGCTGTGGGAGTGCCTTTCCTTCACTAAATCATGAGAAGAGGACCAAGACAGGGCTCGCTGTCCTACCCAGGTACTCCATCTGGCCATGGGACTAGAAAGGGAATAGGAATTGCCAGACATCCCAGTGGCTCCAGAGCTAAAAAAAGGTCCTGTCCTCACAGCTCTGACTGGCAGGGAGACAAGCAGAGCAACTAGGCAGAGGTATGGCAGGAGGTCCCTCAGGAGGTAGCATGGGAGCAAGGAGGAGACAAGCATGCGATGGGTAGAGTATCAGGTCTGAGCTGGGGAAAAGCCTACCCAATGCATCTGATCCCATGGGTTTGCATTGCATGATCTGTAAAAATTAGCCAGAGCAAAAGGGGAGATGCTCACTGTGCATGGCTGAGCTTGCACAGGGGTTAAACAGGACGTGGTGGAAGCAGCTGTTTTGTTTCAGGATGGGAGCAGGAAAGGGGCCAGCCAAAAGCTGTACCAGAAATGTCTCACAGCAAGCAGCCTACATCGAACAGGGGGGTAGCTGTGGTGACGGATACAGATGACAGCGTGACAGGTAGGGGGGGAAGTGACTTCTGAATGAACTCCTGCCGGCTGAAGATAATAGAAAGGGTCTACCCTTGCAGAAGAAAGGACTTCCCCACCACACTGCCCTGAGTACTGCCGTAGAGATGAGGCCCCGAGAAGAGGGAAGAGAATGGTGATTTCTTTGGAAATGGGCTTGCTTTGAGCTGAATAGGAATGAAAGCAAAGTTTGAAGATCTCCCCAACTACCCTGGCTTCCTTCCTCCACTGTTTTGGACTTGACGTTCTGCCTATGGACAGTCTGCCTGGACTTCCAAACGGTGAGTGGGCGCCTCATCTCCCTTTCCTATTGATCTGCAGCTCTCTTCCACCCCCAGAGCTGCTGTTTTAGCCCTGGACAGTACAAGCACTGTGTGCATACGGTACTGAGCAGCTGGTAGGAACTGCACTATAGCCTGCTGTCAGAAGCATGTTCTTCAGTTTAATTGCAAACCCCACCGTGAGTTACAGGTAAAAGGCGAAATCAGTTCAGGGCGGTGCGTAGAAAAGGATTTCCTACGGGACAAGTGAGGGGCAGCTCTTAAGATGCAGCATTTCCTATCCACCCACACCACTAAAGCGCTCATCCAGGCTCCCACCACCTCGTCTTGATTGCTGCAACATCCTTTTCTCACTCTTTAACATACTTTCTCCATAACTTTCTCCTACTCCTATGCCTCTGTAAATGTTTCCTCGCCCATTGCTTTGCTCACATCGGCCTTGCTTGGTACCCTGCCATTGGTTCTTCTCTATTGCATCAAACGCAAGGTACTTGTGTCCCCTTTTCACACCCTTCACTGACTATCATCACCGCATTCACTGGCAAGATGGGGACCACCCCCTCTGACCAGCCTCTGGTGCCAGTATCCTTTGACCTCATGCTGCCCTTCACACTTTGGAGGCAAACTTCCTCAGGCAAAAAAAAAATCCTTTGTTATTGATGGCTTGAAAATGGTATTTAAAGGTTTGCTTTTTGGGAATGGGCTTATAGATAATATGCTGCCCATCTTGACAGTAGGTTATAGTGCAATCAATTAACCTGCGGCCCATCCTGAACAATTCTAATGCATATGCATATACATATGTACAGGCATATGTACATGCATATGTATATGCATTAGAATTGTTCAGGACGGGCCGCAGGTTAATTGATTTCTGAAAGCCTGGGTCTCGCATGCAATTTTCTCAGCCATCAGAAGCAGATAGGCTGTCTAAGAAGCAAGGACACATAGTCTGAGAAATTGGGGGTATGTACCACGCTGTTCCATAATGTGAGATAGGGTGGCACCAGCTCACAAGACCAAAGGGTGGCTTGAAATCCCTGTTTTGGGAAGGGTGTGCATGTGATGAGCTTGGACTGTATTGACAAAACAAAACATGGACAGTGTGATGACCACAGAGAGACCAATCAGCCATAGCCATGGATGATGAGGCATCAGGAGTCATTAGGAGGGAAGGAGAATACAAAAGGAGGGGTTTGGAGCAGCAAAGGGTCCCCACCCCTGCCCCCCTCCTTGTCTCGGCTCCTCCCCGAGAGGGTCCCTGAGAGCGACAGGGGCATCTGGGTCCTAAGTCTAGAGCAAACAGTTATATTTACAAATCGCCACGTAAATGTGAAGGGCTATTACACTGGTCCCACATCATCAACTAAAGTAATCCGTCCGTTACAGATTCTTGAACTTTTGCCCATCACCATAGCATCCGAGTGCTTTCTGTGTAAAAATTACTTGTCATAATTACTATTGCTAACAACTGCTAGGTAAGTCCCTTGTGGTTGTGACGTGGCAAATATCTCCCTGTAAATCTGCACCCCGGCAACGTGCTGTCATTTCCCCATCCGTACGTGCTGTCATTTTGGTTAGGGAAGCATTTTGGTTAGGTGTAAACTGCTCTACAAGGCAACGCAGAATCAGGCATCTAGTCTTCAAGGCAGTGCTCTTGCTTTGCTTGCAGCATCCAGTACACTCTGGGTGTGGATGCATGAAGGCATGGAGCGCTGTCAAGAGAGGGACTGCTTCAAAAGGGCAGCAGTTGATCTATTCTAATTGTTCTGTGTCGGGGAGCTGAGAACAATTCAGATGCAGCGAACCTGCTCCAACTTCAGCACTCCTTCCCCCAGGGTTGAAGTGGGAGCGGGCTTCGGTTGTATGTCTACACCCTCTCAGACGCAGGTGCCCTTGAGGACATGTAAACTGGCAAAAAGAAGGGCCATTAAGGAAAGCGACTGAATAGAAAAGTCACTAGTCTGTGTTGAAAGGAAAGGGGATATTTTGAGCACCCGTGGAGCTGAATAGTTGCAGCAATGCTGGCCACGAGAAGGGCAGGATGAAAACACTTCAGAAAAGGTGGGGAGGGGACTCGGAAGAGGGACAAAGAGCCAGATCCACCACTGTTGTGACTTCTCATTTCTGTTGCTGGAGATATGGCACATTACTTCAGGTACAGGTTGGCACTGGCAGCAAGCCGATGGCCAAACTTACGCCATTCTGAGTTGGGCTCAGCTGGAACTTAGTACAGGGCATTTAAGCACCAGTCACCTGAGTGAAACACATGCCTGGTCTATCAGATGGTAGTAAAAGTGCATTTGAGACAACACCATGGGAGGGCATTTTAGAAAGAGGCAGGTGTAAGGGCATGCAGAAGAGATGAGGAAACTACCAAGCTGATCCAGTCCAGCAAGGGGCACTAGTAGTCTTTCTCAAGTCAGGCGGATGAATGGATCGCCTCACCCTGCCACCCCCATGCCCTACAGTTGCTTTTTGCAACTCGATTTTATTTAAAAGCTTTATTCTTGAGACCTGACAGCTGATCCTGTTGCCTGGCTATCCCTGGAATACCAGGCAACACAAAGCAAGCCTGGAGGTTGCTGTAATGGAGCTCTCCAGAAGCAGGCAAGCAGTTAACTTGCTTTTTTTTTTTTTTGCCGTGACTGAAAATGCAAGCTAGTTTGCAAAGCGCTGCCAGAAGCAATCAGGTGAGTATGGCGGGGGGTGGGGAAGAGGGGTGGGGAGAAGAAATGCTGCCGTTCTCTGAATCGAGGGGCTGACTCAGCAGACACTTGCCATTCTGTAATTACAGACACCGAACAAAGGAGGGTCATTGGGGAGCAGCTGATACCCTTTTCCTCTGAAATTTCAGAGTTCCTGCAGTGCAGGTCTCTGCTGCAAAGCTGCCCCCAAAAAGTGAATTGAGGCCAGGAGGAAGGTGGTGTGATTCACACTTTTTCTCAGACCACGCTGCCTTTCACCTGACAAGCCGTCCTGTGGGACACGCTAAGTGCCATCGAAGCTGCCAGCTTCTGGAACAAACCTGATCGGTCAGCAAAGCCCAAATGTAGCTGTCTGTGTAATGGACAATTCAGGTGCAAAGCTCCAGGGGGAAAGAAAAAAGAGTAAAAGGCGGATTTAGTTGACAAACTGCTAGGAAATGGGAAGAAAAGAAATCCTTGCCAGTGGGTACTGTAATTAATTCTTAATGAACGCTGCTAGTATACACCAAGGAGTGCAGAGAAGAAGTGGTAGACCTGGGCTGAAATTTTATGCATTTGTCTTTTCATTTTAAGTGTTTTGTTTGGGTCTAGTTCTGTTTAAAGCTGTAGCAAACAATCCGCCTGTCCTCAGGTCTCTGGTGCACTGCATCTTATACAAACTCGAGTTGCTTTAACGTAGTAGGGACACATTTAGGGTTTTACTGACACTAAGACGGGGAGATTTGGTCCCCAACTAGGGCTGAATCTCCTCCATATCTAATTAGCTACCGAAGCTTTGCACAGCCCTATAGAGGATGTCTCTGAAGTGGGGCTGGGTATGGGGCATGGGCTGCTTGGGTCTCTGCTACCAGGATTTTGAGAGTGAAGTTACACATTACACTTAGATCATACTAAGAATGCTTAAAATGTGAGCATCTGTGCATTAAAGCTCATTAACTCACACTACGTGCCCTCTGAGCATCTCAAAGCTACGCTGTTTCAGGTGAGGGTTAACTTTGGGCTGTGCCACCCAGCTCGTGTTAAGGTAACTTCAGTCTGCTCCACGGAGATAAATGTTGCTATCTGCAGCCCTTTAGCATTCCCGGGTGCACTTCTCCCAGCACCCCCGACACCCAGTGCAGGATACAGCCCAGATGTCCTTTCGGCCAGGCCTCTGCTCACCAGCCCTTTAGCGGCAAGTCAGACCTGTGCAGGCCAGAAATGGTATTAACCCTTAAAGTGCGACTGCTCACAGCATGTTCTAACTTTAACACCATTTTCCATTCCACAGATTAAGCATGGTCTAAGTGTGACACATAAGTTCACCCTGCCTCTCCAGCCCAGTTCCCACACCCTCTCACGCTAAGCTGCTGTGTTCCCAGTAACCAATCAATCAATCACGATTCACTCAGGGACCAGCTCCATACACAGGACCTAGCTACTACATAACGACTTAACAAGCATCAATTAGCACCTACAAAACCAGGCTAGAGAGAGGAAAGAATCAATTTGAGGAGAGACTAGGGCACCTGGACCTCTTCAGCCTCCGCAAGAGAAGGCTGAGAGGTGACCTTGTGGCTGCCTATAAGTTCATCACGGGGGCACAGAAGGGAATTGGTGAGTATTTATTCACCAAGGCGCCCCTGGGGGTTACAAGAAATAATGGCCACAAGCTAGCAGAGAGCAGATTTAGATTGGACATTAGGAAGAACTTCTTCACAGTTCGAGTGGCCAAAGTCTGGAACGGGCTCCCAAGGGAGGTGGTGCTCTCCCCTACCCTGGGGGTCTTCAAGAGGAGGTTAGATAAGCATCTAGCTGGGGTCATCTTTCCTGCCTGTGCAGGGGGTCGGACTCGATGATCTATTGAGGTCCCTTCCAACCCTAACATCTATGAATCTATGAATACACACAATCAACTGCCCCAAGACAGACGCAGTACTGGCACAAGTTTTGCCTGTCAGCAGCTAGGGGTGCAGGGCCCCAGATCCCCCCTGCACTGATCTCCTCCACAGCTGGCAGGCATCATGGCTTCAGCAGGGGCCACCACCCCTGCAGCTGTCACCCTGCTGCACCTTAGCACACGTGGTGTGGCAAGGTGGCAAGGACAGAAGTCTCTGCCCTCAGGTGGGGGACATCCTCTGGGGGACCATTACCAGCTCCCAGGTGTCAGAGCAGCCCTCTTTTGTGAATCCAGGGTGCACCGTAACAGCGAGATTGGGATGGATTTCCAGGAGAGATTGCTCATGTCCGGCCTGGCTCTCCTTTGAAAAGGGGGTATAGGAAGATCCTTATTTTTTGTAATCGTTGCAGTCTCAGGCCATCTGCCTTGTCAAGGAGGAGTTTGAGCTTGTCAGCCCTTTGGAAGCAGCAAAATCCCTTGAAAGTGAATGCTCCTGCAGCGGCAGGGGGAGATGTCTGAGCAACGAATGAATGCTTCAGAAAGCACAGATTTGCTCTGTCTGGCTATTGCCACAGTGGACTGGTTGTCTATTCTCCTCCTTACAGAAGACCCAAGCGTGGCCTCCGCGGTTCAATCTGGGCCCACTGAACCTGATGGCAAACTCCATTGACCTTGATGGGGCTGGGGTGTCACTCCAGGGGCCTCGTTCTCAGTGGCTCCAGATGATGTTAATGAAAGCTGTTGCAAAGAAGCAAAGTGGCTTCTAATTCCACCGTAAAACTCCTCTGCAAATCAGCCTCTAGGTCGTTTCAACCTGATTAGCCAAACCAACCCCATCTAAGTGGGTTAGAAAGGACATTAAAATCCCTCACTATTTTAACTTTCGCTGTCCTACAGTAAAATCTGGGTCCAGCTCCGTGGGATTTACGGTCTGAAATGCCTTAAAAGTGCCTTGGACTTGTATGGGGCGGCAATAAGAGCTGGATCACTAAAGTAGTACAGTGCTCAGCCAGCTAGTTTGTCCAATAGCTGGAATAGCAAACCGTGGATGAAGGAATCCACGGGTATCAGTTTTACCTACAGATGTCCTCAAAACTACTGATTGAAGAAAAGCAAATTCTGAATTATGTGAGTTTTCGGCTGAATATTTGGAGCTCCTCTGTTTAAGTTCCTGACAGATGTAACGCTGACCTTCTTCAGTGGCTTGACCAGCAATCATTTTGTTTCTACCATGAGGAAATCAGTCAGATCATAAATTTTAGGTCTTAAACCGGTGGGGGACTCTACTTGGTTCTCAGCAACTGACCCTTCATCTCTCACTGTCTAGTCCGCATCTATTCAGCCGCAGGTACGGTGCATTAGAGATGGGGTTGAGCAACCGAGCTCCAGTTGAAGCTTATGTTTGGGACCATCTTTAACTCTGAGACAGAAATTTGCTGTCCCTCGAGGATATGGTACTGTTTTTACACACGTGCAGACACGGAGGTCACATGGAACGAAATCCTCCCTCTTCTACATGCATGTGTATGGGTGGGGAGTCTGGGAGCAACCTTAGGGTGCTGTCCTGTCCCTAATGAAGTCGGTTCAACAGCAATTTTCCCACTGGCTTCATTTGTAAGATGTTTGGGGCCACAGAGTGCCCATATACAGCATTATTGTTTTGGCAGCAAGCCTGCCTAAACATCCCCAGGGCCCCTTATGCAACCTTGGCCTTTCTTTTTGGTTTAACCCTACTAATATCAGCTGAAAGGATTTAAATGTCAAGACATTTGCAAGGCCATCTCTATTAATACAAGGGTTACCTCCGACAACCTGGTGCAACTTCTCATATTATGAGCTTGCAAAATGTAAAACAAGGTTAGGATTGCACCCCCACCAACTCTATCCATGTCGGTGGAGTGATATCAGTGTATGCCAGCTAGGAGACTATTTTGCCCAGTCTCCTTACTTTAGGCCCAATTTCCTGCTTTACACTGGCATGACTGTCGACTCATCAGAATGAATTATTTCTGATGCACACGCATGTGGGAATGATGCACAAAAAATATTCAAATTCAAT
>NW_005842173.1:618546-625174 GCF_000455745.1 Alligator sinensis
ACTCCTCAGAGATCGATCCTGAACCATCCTTAAGGATCAGAGCCTTTAGAGTTGGACGGCTATGAATACTGGTCTAGATGTCTCCTACAGTCACATGAGTATGTCCAAAATGGTGACCAGAGTGAACCAGTCTTTCAGCTAACTACACAGAGACAAGCTTAAAAGTTAAAAAAAAAAGAAAAAAAAGAATGCTGTCTTGAACAGCTTGAACAGGGATATCTATCCTCCTTAATTTTGTATTGGTGCTAATCAACTACATAATTATGAAATTATTATGAAATTATTATTAAAGGTGCTTGTAGCACCTTTATTTTTGTCAAGTGAAAGATAATCAACAGAACAGAAAACCCTCAAAATTCATGTCTTTACTTTCCAGGAGAGACAAGGATGTTGAGATATTAATTAACTCTTTCTGGTCCTGGTAGAATTCGACCTCTTGGCACAATAGAAGGAAAAATCCAAGGCTGGGGTTCTAATGGGAAGATAGTCAGGGACTTTAGAAGAATTATGGAAATTGAGGGTTGAAAGGACCTCAGGAGGTCAAATCTAGTCCAACACCCTGCTCCAAGCAGGACCAGCCCCAACTACATCATCCCAACCAAAGCTTTGTCTACTTGGGTCTTAAAAAACGTCCAAGGATGGAGAGTCCACTTCTAGGTAGAACGTGGTCCAGTGCTTTGCTACCTTCCTTGTGATAAAGTTTTTCCTAATATCCAACCTGAACTTCCCTTGATGCAACCTGAGACCTCCAAGGATGCAGATTCCACAACCTCTCTGTGTAACCTGTTCCAGCGCTTACCCAGACAGTATGAGAGTCCTTACTTTTCCATTGCTCGTGTCTCTCCCCTTTGCCATTAATTATTTACCATATATTAATGTGTAGGGACACACTTGGCAATCTGTATGCTGCTGTTCTACGTCCTCTATACACACTTATTAAAAGCAAAGTCACAGATTCTCACAAGGAGCATCGTGCCTTGTTCCCTGCCTGTGTTTCAACCCGTGCTTCTGCCCTGGACTAAAGCAGCAGCAAAGGGGAAAAGAAATCAGAATATCTTGTTTTCCTTTACGATCAGGCATCCTCACCCAGTGAGATCCTACTCTTGCAGCCTACCTGGAGATACCTAGGGGGATATGTAGCGCTGGATATGTAGCACTGCCCAGGAAGCACGCTACAGGGATGTAACAGAGGGCCTTCTCAGGGCTGATTTTTCCTATGTCCCGCCCACCTGTTTCTGGGCCAACATCCCACCTTCCCACTGGCCACGCCTTGTTGTTAATTAATTGAAGATCTTAATTAGGCAGGAGGCTGCCCATTTTCTTGCCCTGATGCCAGGGAGTGCTATCTGTGGCTCTGTACCTCCCCTACACCGCAGCCCATGCCTTGCAGATGGCATCCAGCTGATGTTAATCTTGCCGGCCCCACGTTGGGCCCCAGACTTCTCTGATCAGGACCCCTCCAAGATCCCTCCATTTCAGCGGCCTACCCCACCTTCATTCAGGCTAACTAGCTCCGTGAAACTATTTTCCCCTCTTGAGTGTAGTCCCTCAGGTTGGCCATACAGGCCTTGGCCTCACCTCCAAGGCCAGCTGGAAACCCCAGGCCCTCTTAGCTCTGGGTGTCCCTCACGGTGGGCCCCTGGCCCTTTTGACCATCCTGGTCCTGGCCCCAGCACTGACCAGTCGGGGGTACTCTCTCTATCAGGTCTGAGTCTCTAGCCCCACTCTCTCACCTGGGGTCTGCCCTCTGGGCCTTAGTAGCAGGTGACCACCCGGTTGTGGGGGCTGGGGTTAAGGCACCCCAACCCGCCTTTCACCAGGGGGGGAAATGGCCTGGCATTTCCTGGGGGCTCCCCCTACCCATGCCTGGCAGGGTGCAGGTTTAGGTCATGCCCAGGACCAGGAGCCTCCTAGCCATCCCCTACAGCTCCTCCCTTACCTCCAGGATGATACATGAAGCCTCACAGCCGGGCAATGTTGCTGCTTGCCTGCCAGCAGCAAAATGTTCTGCTTATATAGGCAGCCCTGAATCTAAAATGACTGCCGCAATGAGGCACCTGCTGACTGCTTGGCTGGGCCCTTAAAGTGGCAGGCACAAACAGTGCCCTGCCACAAGGGCAAAGAATATGTCAGGCTCATGGATGCTTTCTGTGTGCCAGGGAAGGCGGTAATTACTGTGCCCGTTTTTGCGGATCAGCTTTCTCCCTCTGCCAGGTACCAAACCATTTCCTTTGTGCAGGGAAAGGTGGGGAAGACAAAGTGAAAACTCTCTGCGCTCTCTCCATCCCCTTCCCCCCCTCTCTCCCAAAAAAGCTGACACTGCCTTTTGGGCAAAAGCTGCCATAATCAAACCCCTCTTTCCCACTCAACTCTGAACCTCAGTTTAACTCCAGCTTTGAAACACGAATGAATGCGCCGGGCATGGCTTTAGGTTTTACATGCTGGTTGATGCTTTCATCATACGATCTCAGGGATGGGAGAGACCTCCAGGGCTCATCTCCAGCTCCTTGCACAAAGGCATTCATTAGGGACTCTATTAATTAACAGCCTGTCTCTCTCTTTCTGGCCCTTTCCGTAACATCTCTGTGACTTAAAAAGCTAGCGTGAGACTGGGAAGAGAACTGGCAGCTACACAATGTCAGCCTTCCCGCTCCCACCCCCATGCTATTCCAGTCGAATTTTTCCTCCTTGTATTATTTCCCTCGTTGCCTTTCTTCTCCTGACAAACACACTCCGTCACTCTGTGCCAATAGGTATGTGACTGCGGCTCGGGAAATCTGCAGAGGTGTGCAGCTGCCTGAGAGATACTATTCAGCCCCTTATTGGATGCTGGCTGGAGCAGGTGAGATAGGCAGACTCGGGCAGGGGGCATGTTTTCACCTCCAGAGAACGTGACCAATTTAAATGACTCTGTCCTGCTCATTCCAGTGGCATGGAGACCCCTAGCAGAGTGCAAATACACGCCAGATGTGCCCAGTCAGCGAGGCCGACAGGTTGGCCCCTTCCTTCCTGAGCCAATGGAGCAGTGGAGTTGGTGTTTCGCAGGGTTTTTGGAGGCAATGTTGGTTCAGGTCAGGTCAGGGAGGGAGTGGGGGAACTCAGTGAAGCTTTGTGTGTGGGAAATCTCTGCTCCTTTTTTGCAACGGATTCCCATTTGTATGAGCATGCTGCTCGCTGGAATAACGAAGCCCTGGCTGTGGCTGGCGTCCCATTAGGAAAAAGGGATAGGGAAGGTTGGAGAATTAAATGCATGGCTTTAGAGCGAGGTAAAGTGGGGGCATGGGAAATCATTGTGTAAAACTCAATAGTGCAATTTGCTCCTTATTGGTTAGGCTGAGAGTGCCAATCCTCCCTAGCTGGCCCCATGCTCTGGGAATGAACTGGGTGTGGGGGACGGCTGGGAAATACTGCAGTCCTAGATGCTGCTTTCTTAGCATGTGGCCAGGGCATAAGTAGTCTCTGATCCTCTCCATTGACTCCCACTGCGCTTGCTCACCAAAAGAGCCGTGCTTCACACCAGACCCAGACCCAGCACAAGTGGGTGCAGGGCAGGTCTTCCTCCTCCTTCCTGAGTGCAGTTAAAGAAAGGTACGGTGCAGCACGCTGGTCTCAAGAAGGTAGATGACTTGTGGAATAGGATACAATACACTGCCTGAATAAAGGTATCAGGATGGGGCTTCCTAAGCAGTAAGGAATTGCTCTGTGCTGGTATCTGCTGCTGGATATTAGGTTTTCAAAAGAAAATGATGTCACCAAATACATGAAAACAAAGAAAGACCCCCATTCTTCAAGCAGCTTGTAAACCCTCCAACTGATGTCTGAAGTCTTTCCATAGTTGGGGCCTGATCCGACTCCAGGTAAAGTCAAGGGATAAATTCCCATTGTCTATAATTAGAGTTGTGTTGGGCTCCCATGGACCCTCCATAAAACCAGGCAGCTAAAAGACAACTAATGCCCGTCTGCCTTGCTAGTGCAGCTCTCCACAGTCTTTGTAAGCTGTGGCAAAGCTATGCAGCGAACATTTCAGGACGTGACACTCGTGAAGACAAGAGTCCATGAGAGGCATTTGGCAGAAGGGCCTTTGACCACACCTGTGACCTGACTGCCCAGCCAACACCAGATTTCTTCAGGACAGTTCTGAGTTATGCTAGATACTTTCCATACTTTGTCCTTATGTATTTTTTTCTCTTTGATTTTAACCTTGTTGGTTTAACTCGCAATAAATTTGGGTGCGAGCTTTGACTTGCCTTGCGTGTGCCTGTCTTGTCATTCCTGCCACCCCGTCCCATCCAGCTCAAGCTGCAGTAGGACCTGCAAACCCTATTGAAGCTTCAGCACGTCATTCATTCTAAGAAAGGCTGCCAAAGTAGGGACAAAGAGGATGAGGATGATGTGTGAGATGGCAAGGGAGGAAGCCAGGACAATGGGAAAGAAAACAAAGGGTCCCAGATGCAGAAGATACAGGAGGTATACTGTCCTTCAGTGGGTACCACCCGGAGGTTGCAAGTTCGAGGCCACCGCAGAAGCGCTCTGGGTGCGGTCCTGTCCGATTCCAACAAATCTGCAAATTCTGCTAAAAACCTTGTGACAAGGACACGAAAAAGGAAAGAAGTGGGTACCAGATGGATGCCACTGGTATATGAAATGTCACCTGTCAGTGCTCATGAATGACAGGATCTGAGAATGAGAGATGCATGTGCAGGTGATGAGGGTCCCCAGGGAGGGATCTGGAGCCATAATAACGGAGAGGAGAGAGGAAGCAACCTGGATACTTCAGGGCCCTGCTGAAGAGACCCCCAAGACAGGAAGGTGACATAGGGGGACACATGACCTTGACAACGAGGCAGAGGAAGGGACCAGCTCATGGATAAGACACAGTTGAGGAAAGGGTCAGGTGCATTGGAGAAAAAAGCAGGAACGGAAAATAGGGTGGCCAGGATGAGGACAGGAGCAGACTGCCTTGTAAGGAGAGAGAGGCAGACACTGGGGATTAAGGGCAATGAAAACAATATACAATGGATTGAGGAAAAAAGAGGATGGAATAGTCTGTGGACATAAGGAAGAATGGAAAAGAGAGGACGAGCCATTCATGGAAAACACCAGGAAGAAGCAGATCTATTGGACTGGGGACGCTTCATTAAGAAGCACTAACAGGGATGTCTCCAGAGGGGACATAGGAAATGGGAATGCTCCTGTCTGCCAAGAGCGCGGATATGACTTGCAGAGCAGAGGCTGAAACAAATCCTGAAGGGATGAGGACAAAATCCACTGATCTTTTATGTTGGGAGCAATGGCGCTGCCCGATTCCTACTGGAATGGGATGAGGGCACTGAGCTAGGGAAAAAAAAAAATGCTAAAAAGAGCTGGAGACTGGTTTTCAGAATTGCTTGGACTTCGGCACTTAAAATTGTGCTCAGATCCCACTTTTGCATCTGACTCTTAAGGCAGTAGCAGAAACACTAGTTCATATTCTTAACCTACATCATCTGAGTGTGCTGGGCAGAGTTTGCCCTCCTATGCAAGTAATTATCTGTCTGGAACGGATGCATGTCTGATGAGTCTTTCCAGAACACAAAACGATGAAGTAAACTACTTCTCGAACTTCCCTCAACCAGACCCTCAGCTGATGCAAATTTGCATATCACCCTTGTCTTCAGCTCTTGGTCTGCCCCTCTGTTTGCATCTAATCTGTATGCCTCCATCTGATTTGCAAATCTAATTTTGGCATCAGCACAGCACCTTGGTAGTCCATTAATAAGCGTGAATCAAGATCCCACGTCTTTAAAAAAAAAAAAAAAAATCCTAACATTTCACTTAATATCTTCTGAAAGGTCTTCCTGAAAGAGAAGGTGAGTGAGGATGATAAAAAAAAAGAACCGTGTTTGCAAGAGAAGTTCTGCAGGTATCTACATGACGACAGAAAATTAGATAACGGAGGGCTCTTCAGGCTAGTTCAGAAAGATATAACAAGCTCTAATGACTAGAAGATGAAGCTAACTAAAGTCAGACTACCAAAAGAGTGCCAATTTTTAGCAGTGAGCGTAGTGAAGTACAGGAGCAACTTACTATGGATGGCTGTGGCTTTTCTAACGTTGGATATTTTAGAATTAAGGCCGGGTATTTCCCTAAAAGACGTGTTTCGGTTCAAAGAATGACTTCAGGAACATTGTTTGACCTCCACTCTTCAGGAGGTCAAACTAGATGATCAAAATGATCCTTTCTGGCTTCATAAATAATATAAAAATCTTTGAATCTAGAACTTTAAAGCCTAGATTTAGCAATTAAAGAATTTTTTTTTGCAAAAATCTTGTGGGTCTAATAAAAGATATCATCTCTACTATGAGTCCTGATTGCCTAGATGCAGCAACACACTTAACAGGACTATTCAAATGCATAAAGCAATGCATGTGCTTAATGACCTGGCTGAATTACGATGGGAGAGATAAAAATATTATTAACTGACAGTTAAGAAAAATGAACTCGAATTTGAGTTGCTCGGTCCATTAGCTTGGTCAATGAGTGTGTGTGGCTTGGTCAATGAGAACACGCAGCTATGCCATTTCTCTGCTGTCCCCTACTTCCCAAGAGGCTGAAGCCACCCGGTGCGCTAGGTTTTCCTCTGAGAAAT
>NW_005842173.1:625184-633835 GCF_000455745.1 Alligator sinensis
AGCCCTCTTCTGAGGGCCAAGCTTCCTGGTGGCCTTGTGTGCCCAGACAACTCATCACCACTGTGTTTAATGACATGCTTAATTGCTCTGGACTGCAGGCTCAAAGGGAACATTTGTAAAACTATCATTATTGAATCTCCTTACCGTAGGACAAAGGGTCTGTGCTGCTTTACCAAAGCAGTGCAATCAGTGGTCAATTTAGCCTGTTACACTTACTTATGAAAACAAGCCTTGCTTGCCAACGCCTGGGTGCAGAGAGTTTGCTCAATGAAAAGGAAACTGTGCTTTTCATCCAGATAGGAATATTTTTCTTTTCCCCACCCATCCAAATTCTTTTGCCTTAGTAACAGCTATTGTGACACGGGGAAAGGCCCACAAGCCAGCTCCCTGGGACCTTTATCAAGCAGCTTAACGACAAAAGCCGTTTCTCTCTCACTGTTGCTTTTAATAAAGGAAAAACCTTGCAACTTGGTCAGTGCCGTAATTGAGTTTCCAACTTTAAGTACGATAATACAACTCCATTGCAGCAAAGCAAAGGGAGAAGGTGCTGCTTTTTGTTGCTTTAGTAACATGTGCCTAAGGCAAGCGTCATTTACCCTGGGTTTTTTTTCCAGCATTTAAAAATTATTCGTGGAGGACTTAAAGCTATTCTATGCTCACGGGTTCAAGGACTTTCATCAGCATTCCCCCTTGGAGATTTTGCACAGCTAATGGCACATGCACTGGGTTACACTAGTACTAAAGTCTGAATCTAGTAAAGGAGGTAAGCCCATTAGTTGGCTGCTGCACTGCCTAATTTGGAGATGCCTGATTTCCAGAGCAGAATTGTGCATGCTTTGGTGTCTAAGGCCCCCCCCAAAAGTGCACTGAGAGTTGGGTGCCTGCATGCTGAGCAAGCAGCTGCCTAAAGGCAGTCCAGTTGGGTCCATATCCCTATTCTGCCTATTAGACATCTAAACCTATGCAGTCACTTGGCCAAAAAGCACTCATTTTGCCTGGGGAGATTTTCTCAGGAAAGCCTGTAACTCTTCCATTGTGGTAACGGGGCTGGAGAGTTGTTGTAGCTGTGATGGCCCAGGAAATACGTTAGAAGCCAGGTTTGTTCGGTGATCTCTTTTATTGGACTAACTGTACAGTTGGGAGAGATGAACAATGGAGGATCCACCACTCATCTCTTGCCTAGTGGTTAGGCCACTTACCCAGAAAAGGGGAAAATTAAATTTTAGGCCCTGTTCAGCATGCAGATAAGAGACTTGCATAAGCAGTCTGTGCAGAATTTGCAGCAGGTTCGCTATTGCTACAGTACAGCGTGGGCGGGGAACTTTGCTCCTCCTATCTTAATAATCTTTGTGTGGCACTAGTTGCTCACTTTGTCGTGTCTCCAATTGCAATTCACTTACAGAGCACACAGAATTAACCCTAAAGGCCCCTATGAGTCCAGGGCTCTACATTAACTGTTACTCTACAGAAAAGAGGGATCATTGTGGACACGTGGCTGAAACCATCAGCTCGGTGCTCACCAACCATCAAAAAGGCAAACACAATGTTAGGGATTATTAAGAAGGGAACTGTCAGCCAAACAGAAAGTATCATTGTAACCCTATATAAATCCACGGTACATCCACACCTTGAATACTGTGCCTGGTTTTGGTCCCCACACCTCAGAAAGGATATAGGAGAACTAGAGCAGGTCCAGAGAAGGGCAACAAGGATGACTGGTGGTATGGAGGGGCTTCAGAGACTAAAGAGGCCAGGTTTAATTCAGTTTAGAAAACAGATGCTTGCGGTGGGGGGATGATAAGGGTTTATAAACAGTCAAGAGAAAGTCCACGGAAATTTATTATTTACTGTCTTTCACAGTATAAGAACTAGGGGGTCACAAAATTAAACTAGTAAGTAATGAGTTTAAAACTAACTAAAAGGCGGTTCTTTTTTTACACCGCGTGCCATTAAAGCGTGGAACTCATTGCCACCAGATGTGGAAGCTGAAAGTGTAGCTAGATTCATAGTCATTAGGGTCGGAAGGGACCTCAATGGATCATCGAGTCCGACCCCTGCCCCGGGCAGGAAAGTGTGCTGGGGTCAGATGACCCCAGCCAGGTGCTTGTCTGGTCTCCTCTTAAAACCCCCCCAGGTCTTATAGACCCCCAAGATTAAAAAATAGACTGGACCCATTCTTGGAGGAAAGGTACATTAGTAACTATTGAGCACAGGAGATCGGGATACAGCTTCTGAATCAGGACTTCCTAGACCTTACATGCTGGAGGCTGCAAGGGAGAGAGGAACAGTGGAGAAAAACCCTGGTCAGACCCAATTCTCTCTCCCTTTCAGCATCTTGTCTCGGCCGCTGTGTGACAGGAGCCTGGGCAAGATGGACCTATGGTCTGAGACAGTCAATGGCAATTCTTATGTTTTTATCTTCTCTCCTGATCCATCTCTGTTAGTGAAAGGGCTAAATTAAGAGCCTGGCAGTTTCTTCCTCATCTACAGAAGAGTTGCAGGGCAGACAGTTACTGCAAGAGCTTTTCAGACACGATTTCCCTCTATTGTAGCTCAGGCATGACCCCAAGCGAACTTCTGGAGCGGGGAGAGGTTAGTTCAGTCTCCATGGCTCATTGAGTTCTTGGCTTCTCTACACTGGCAGCTATTTGTGGCACCAGGCTCTAGTCAACTATTTATTACTGTCTACATATCACATTAAATGCTCAGGCTCCTTTACAATAAATTCCCCACCCTGTAGAGTATAGGTCCAGAAGGTACGAAACCCAGCAAGAGCAAACACAGTGCTATTTGATCACTATAACTGCAGCATAACATGGTATAACAATTTCATGGTGGAGCCAGTGGGTCTCGGGGCGCATTTGGAGAGAGGATGCTTGGAAAATTGTAATCGGGAGTCTGTTTAGAGCTTACAGGACCCGGTGGGAGAAGGCACCGAGCTCTGGAGTGGGCCGTGGGGCATGGGGGAGAAAAATCGAGATGGGGAGCTTTTGTAGGTGGAAGGTGAAAAGCGTGTTTTGTGATGCTTTAAGTGTCTTCTGTGGAGTTGGCCACTAAATGGGTTTCCCGTACATAGGAACATGGGATACAGGGTTGGAAGGGCCGCGCAAGGCCACTGAATTCAGCCTCTGCCATGACAGGCAATCACATTACACACAGCCATTCATCAATTTACCATGCTCCGGCTTAAAACTAGTTAGGTTTTTTTGCCCCCGCTACTCCCATTGGAAGCCTCTTCCAGAACTGTACATCTGTGATAGTTAGAAACCCACTTCTGATTTCCATTTTTCTTCCTGAAGTTACTCCCGGTTAGTGTATACCCATTGCTTTTTGTGCCGAAATCACCCTTGAGGCAAACAGCTCTTCTCCCTAGAGCTGACTAACTTTGCAAAGTGGAAATTATCCCCAACTCTCCTGAACATTTTCAACTCCTTTTCCTACCTCTATCATCACACAAGGCAGTAGCATCCTTGCCCATCATTTAACACGATATTTATGCTATGATCTTTTCATTCATGTTAGGCCTGTCCATGTTAATTATTTGGTTATTTCCCAGTTAAGGAAGGCAAAAAGAAGGAAAATGTCATATGAAAGCAATACGTAGGAGCTGCTACTTACCGAGCTGACAAAGCAGTGGTCCGTGTCTTCGCTCTCAAAGAGGATGATGTCTTTGATGAAGACTGCAATGGCTCTCATTATGAAGGACACGAAGAGGTGCATGTGAATATAATTTCGAGTACAGTGCAGTTTTCTGCAGAAGGGGAATAGCATGAAATAACATTTTTGAGCATCAGGGCTTCTCAATACACCATTTTTTTTAACTGAAATTACGTAATGTTTCTTTGACCAAGAGATAGCTCTTCAATTAACAATTGGAAACACTTGAGGCAGATTTTAATCTGGTGGAAATCAATGTGAGCTCCACTGAAGCCAGTTTATACCAACTACAGAGGTGACTCCCCAATCTGGGGAGGTGGAAAACAAAAGTGGCATGCAAATATGTCAAACGTTGGATCAGTAGCAAATTTTCCATTGGCAATTCCAATGGTACGTGAGCTTCATGAGTATACGACCTTTTCCAGGACGAGGGCCTGATTCCTGCAGAATTACTGTCACAATTTTCTGCAAGGAAACCCCATTTTTGGAATAGCATTGGCCCAAATTAATAAATGCTTGCAAATTTTATTATAGCAGTGTGACTCATACTTTTATGCAAAAGCCATGACTTATTAACCAAAAGCAAGGGGAATACTAGGCTTATACCATCTCTTCCTCTGCATAGCATACTTTGGAGACATATTTGGATTAAGGAAATTAGATTTTCAACCCAATTTTTCTAGTAACTGTAAGTGACAGGCCTCATGCCCTGGAAATAGCTATGTTATAGCCATGGAAAATATAAAAGAGCTCATTCTTTGTTCCTCTATTCCATCTCTTATGGCAGGGATGGACAAAGAGAGGAAGGATGAAAAGTGGGTCACCATTTTTTGGTGTGACAGCATATGACAGAGGAGACTCAGAGCTGCTCCAAAATACTCTCTGTTTCCTCCAGCCTCCTGCAACACTTACATTTGTGATTTGATTGTGACATACCCTAGAATTGGACAACCTACTATAAGGAAAAACCCTGCATTTGTAGGTGGATATGGATTAGAGAAGTTAGCAACTCGTGCCCATCTCCAAGCGGTCTAGTTCTCTGCTATCCTCTTCAGACCTCAGCAACAGCTGCAAATAAAAGTCTGCTCAACATCATCACTGTAACGTTGTGTGGTTATTATGTGTTCTGTGGTTAAAGGAGGCCAGGAGCTGGAGGACGGCTCTGCTTCTTTCTAAGGCATGCTCTGAGCAACCGAGTCACGTAGACCGCTTGGCTGGTGTTGCAAACCCCCATGCAAATGTCACCATTCAAATGCCATGGGACTGAGACATCTCAAAAGGTGTAACCTCATCCTTCTTTGAGAAACATCATGTCCTCTGCTGGTGTCATCTATCTTGCCCTTGAAAGGCATCCCAAGGGACCCCCAAAGACATGCCACTCTTAATGCATAGCCAAGGATCTGCTGATTTCCCCAGAGTTAAAGAGCCAGTTCCCCTCCCTTGTCCTGTCCTTTCCCCTCTCTTATTTGAGTCCCTTTCCCTCCACACCCCAGGTCTTACCTGAAGAGGCACAAAATGATCATAGCAGCCGTGAGAGTGATGAGTGATAAACTATATCCGATGGTGTAACCCGTCCTGACCGTGCCATAGAATACCGTCTGCTAACATGAATGAAAGAGGCAAAAGTTAGACTTTGGGGAAGACATTCAGTGATTCGTCCTCGATGGCGACTTCTACAGGGCCACTGGCTAATTACTACCTCATCAGGATAAAAGCAACCTCTGGTATAAAATTACATGAACCAAAGTCCATTGAAGTGAATGGAAAATAATCCCATTCACTCCAGCAGCCCTGGGATCTGCTCTCTATTCACGTAGTGGTTTGATAAGGGAAAGTCTCTTACCCAATAATATGATTTGGTCACTCGTAGAGGTGATTACATTGGTATCATCTTGGACAAGGCAGGTGATTTATACCTAGGAGCATGGGGCATTAGCACCTGAATGCTTTGGTATACCGTTGAAAACAGTGTTTGTGACGGTCTCATTTCAGCCATGCAGGCTGGAAATATTGCTGCTCAGAAAATGGTTTGTTTTTTCTTGGACAAGACTGATTTTTTGGTTAAAAAATGGACATATTTTGGCTGTCTCAGCACATCGTGGAAGTCTCTGGTCACAAGGCATCATGGGAGAGACATAGTTTAATTGAGGATTGTGGTCCACAGATAATCAGGAGCATCAGGCTACCGACTACTACTCCCCTTCTGGCACGGCAGCAACATAGATTTCAATAGGTTTTGGCTTTCCTCTAAAACACAAATTTGGGCTGTTTGCACATGCCTTTTATCAATAAACAAAAATTTGAAAAAATTTCCATGGAAAGCAGGGACATTTCACAGGCAGTCCCCCAAACTTGAAAAAAATGTTGATGCAATTCTCTTGCCCTGTCCTAATTCAGACACCTTCCCTCTAATAACAGCGCATGGAACAGCGATTTTCAAGCGGGGTGATGTAGCATCCTGGATCCCTTGAGATCCTTTCAAGGGTGCTGGGAGTGGGGGTGCCATACAACAGTAGTACTGTTAGACATGCGAACATGCTTCACAAGAGAGTTCAAACAGGAATCCATTGTGTTAAAAAAACATTATGACCCGTTGCGGTCTTTTCAAGTTCTTTGAAATGGAAGAATTGCTCCAGTATTTTTCTCTAGTGAAACCCAGTAGCTTAACTAAAGGGGTTGATCTGGGAAAATGGTCCCAGACACTGACTTTTAGGGAGGGGGGTTGGAAAAAACAGCCACACCGGCAGCACCAGCCACTGGAAGTTGCTGCTGTCCCCATGCATCGCTGCTGTCCTGGGCACTTGGCTGCCCCGTTACACCTCTGGTCAAAAAACAAGTGAAGATTAAGAGCTGGCGTTTTCTGGGGAGTGCCTTGAGCCTAAAAAGGTTGAGAGCCACTGCTGTAGAAGACGCACGCATTACCCATATCATTTTTACGGGATCTGAAAAGGATGAGGATTTTTTACAAAACCAACAGAACAGAGATTCATGCGTCCAGTGCTCACATTGCTGATGGGATGACGACCTGAGCAGGGGGCTGGACTAGATGACCGCGTGACGTCCCTGACATCCCTACGCTGCTATGAGAGGATAGAAACAAAGGTGGAAGAGCTGTGAGAAGATAAAGGTTACAAATGAAGATGAGGAAGATCTATTCTTGATAGTCCTCCCTCTCTCCCTTCCTTGGGAATAGGGAAAAGAAATGGAAAGATCGACAGGGCAGATGCCGTCATAGGAGGGAAAGTTGTCGCTTTGAGAAGCATCACTTCTAGAAACGTCCCAGTCCCACTTCATCAATCCTCGCAGCAGCCCCACCGAGGGGAGCGGGCATAGGTATTGCAATTTTAGAGATGGGGAAATCAAGGAAATAAGCTTGTGTGACCTACCCAAGACCATAGAAGGAACTGGGGACTTGGGCCCAGAAGTATTTAGGTGCCTAACTCCTACTTAGGTGCCTAACTCCTACTGATTTCAGTCCTTGGCACTTCTCTGGCCCTCAAACTAAAGGAGAAGAGGAGTATATTCTATTAATGAAAGCGGGGAAGTCGTACATCAGGTCTTCTGGCAAGCTCTGTCTTTGAACTGTCCCATGATTTTAAGCAACTTGCTTGATCTTAGTCTCCCATGACTCGCAAGCACCACTGCTGATGTCACGGGCGTGTTGCGGCTCTCCTCCCTGTTAGGCCAAGGCACATCCTGAGTTGACACCGTTGATTTCAGAGGAGCCACCTCCACATTTACCCCAGTGTAATGGAGAGCTGAACACAGCAGCTAGCATTTGCTCAGGGGTCTGAGGACACTGGATGACGTGAATGATACAACAAAATGCCACTGGCGTTTCCTCTCTGATCAGCACTGCTTTTCCAAACTGCCCTCGGGAACTGTAACAACTCTGCAGACCATCAGACTCCTGCTTTTCTTTACATTGCAAGGCCACATTAACACACACACGCTGTATTGCCCGTTACACGCATGCATATGAATGCATAGGTGTGCCCAGCTAGACAGGAGCCTGCCTTGCCACGGACAACCACAGAACTGGGAGTTTGCATCCGGGCATCTGGAAATGTGCACGTGATATTTCCTGCATTTCCAAGTGCAAACTCCATGAAAATCGGACCATAGATCACAGTAAGATCACGGGGTTTGTAAGGGCGTCAGTCCTATTGCTCAGGAAGAGCCTTTTGCAAAACACTTATCCATATTTCATACTTTTCTTGTTGTTTCCAAGTGGTACTCAGCAGACATTAAAAATGCATGGGATGTTTCAAGCATGGATGACTATCAACCTCGCTTCAGGTCTTCTGTTCAGCCTCTTTCTCTGTTTTTTCCCCCAAAAACCCTCTCCCCTCCTCAGTCTATTCAACACATCTCTTCTATTCAGCTTGCCAGTCCAGGACCATACAGTAGGTTACTGCCTAAGCCATATCTTGCTCAGACTCAGACAGCATCCCCAAACTGCACGAGTCAAAAGAAAATAATTAAGAGAGAATTAAAAGAGCACAATATGCGGTGTCTTGGTAACAAGGCATTTGTGCAATACTGAGCTCCACTGGGTAGTCCAAGCATGAAGCAGGAATTCCCAAATCCCCTTGCAGGCTGCGCACAAATTCGAGTCCTTGGAAAAGGGCCTTCACAGTCCAGAGACACAGCGATGGGTTACGAGGCTTGAAATCCAAGCCTGAAGTTTCGATCTTCAAAACGGGGCATTTGAAGACGTATAGTGGCTGGCTCCAGCCACTGACTACAGTTTTCCCTTCACTAGGACACTGGTATTCTTTGCACAGCTCTCCTATTAGTGTTTTCTTTATTTGTCTGTCATGAAAGCAGGTGAACTCTCTTGAGATTTTCTTGATTGCCTCTGTGATGTGGGAGTACTGGGGACCCACTCGGACTATGAACTGGGGAATGCAAGTGTCTTCCAATATCCAGACTCTTTTATTGCAAAGCTTCCTGGGCCTGGCATTCACTTATGCTGAGCAAGCAGGGATGTA
>NW_005842173.1:634085-643477 GCF_000455745.1 Alligator sinensis
AGAGTTGGGCCAAGTGCTGCACATGCAAATCTACCATGCATTGTGTGGCTGCTTTCAAAGTTCATGCAAAGAGTAACATGCAGAACCGATGGGCTATATTAAAAAAGGGATGTGAGGATTGCAATGCTTAATGATCACGTGCCCTGTTACTCTCTGGAATTCACAGCCCTGAGTTAGGAGTCTCAGCTATGAACCCTCTTCTGGAGCTGGGTGCCTATGCCAAGCTAGCCATTTTTCAAGAAACATCAGAGAAAGGGAGGAGACCCCCCATTACAGCACGTAAGCCAGTGTTTATGCCATATGCACAAACGTGGCCTAATTTGCAGAGGTGTTGCGTATCCTCAGCTCCCAGTGGAATCAATGAGATGTTGGAGGTGCACACATCCCCTGGCAGGATGGGCTCTTTGGTGTCAGCGCTGACCAGGAGAAATGCTAGATCTCTGCTGCCATGTGTTCTGGGGCAGTAGAAAAGTCAGCTTTCCTGCCAACCTTTCCTGAGGGCTGGGAGACGAATGGGAAAAAAGGGTCCTGGGGGGGAATCAGAGAGTCTTTTCCACACCACCATGCTGAGTTGTGTGCGTCAGGGCTGTACAGACCTCTTCCCCTTGAGTGCTGTTGGCATCATACCCACAGGCGACTGCATACGGGGCAGGGTACATATCTGCCCAACCCTCGTCTGTGCAGTTCCTGGACACATTGCCTAGAAGGGAAAAGAGGAGGATTAATAAAAAAGATGCATGCTTAACACGAGCACCTTCTAACCCATTTCAGCTCCTACATTCTGCAACACATGAAGACAAATCTCCAACACCTTGCTGAATTGACTTAGTACTTGTATCATCACAGCACCAGTAGCCCAGGCTCCATTGGATATGTCTACTAGACCTTCTCAGTACTATGCCACAAGGAGGCATGCCCTGTGCACGCTACCTCTTGAAGCAATGCGGCTGCCCGAGTGGAGTGCCAGGTTTGTGTGCCATTAAGTTCTCCCTGTCTTGGCCACTAAGACAGATGCACTGCATCCACATGAGCGCGGATGTTTGTTTCCGCAGGGACAAGATGCAGCAGCACATCTTGTTTTTTGCACAGGGGTTTATTTGCTACCTTGCAGCATGGAGAACACGTGAACATGCAGTGTGTGGTGCTGCAGACGTGCCTGTGGTGCCACATAGTGCTCGGCCGCGGTCCTCCAGACATGGCCACGCAGGGTGGTGGCACATGCAGAGCTGGGGTGAGGCACTGCACCGTGGTGTTCCCTGGCCCAGTGTAGACGTGCGTATTGTAAGAGACACTGTCTAGACACCATCTGAAATGGCAGCATGTGCAGGATTGCTGAGGACTGAACATAGATAGCCCATGTGGAAGTCAGGCCCTTAACCTACAAGACGAGCCCTTCTGTTTTATCGGTCTGACATGCAACTAAGATCAATAGGCGTCTTGCTTGAATGAGGACAAAGTGCCTCCAACTATGGATATCAGGGAAAAACATGCATATGGCTTGAATGCTTCAATACATATATTTTAGTAGAATAAATATTCTTGGACAGGGATAATGTAGTCATTGACTTAGATGATTTTGGAAGCTAGAGAAACAGGTTCAGATAACATAAGAGCTTCCCTTTCCAAGTTTCACTCAAACTGGACAAACCTTGAAGGTTCAAAACACCCACTTAGGTCACCTCTGACTTTAATGTCCCAGCTCGGATGGGAAGCAGAAGTGCTTAGTCTCTCAAGAAAAGATGCTCCCAGGATACGTCCTACTGTATTCGTATTCCCTGCTTCTGTGCACAACATTCAGTGATACCCAGATACCAAGCTCAGACTTTTAGAGCAAAGCAATTTAGTTATTTTGAATGCTCTTCTGCATTTGGGGGAGTTTAACAGAACTATGACCGTTCTTCAACCTCGGGTCTTGGCTTACAAAGCACACAGTGTCCTCGTCTGCTATTAGGACTTCAGGGCTGGTCATCACATCCCACGAGGTGCTCGCTACCTACATCCCTAATGAAAAGAGCTGTGCAAATTATCTGTTGCCAATAACATGAGTTGCAAACTTGGGATTCCCGCCCCCTCGTCTGCAGGCGTATTCACTTCCTATTACACATAAATTTGTAGTTATAATCTGTATTACAGTAGCCCTTAGAAACCCCTTCAAGAGGGCCTGTTTTGCTAGGTGCCGTACAGACACAGAATAAAAGATGGGCCTCACCTAAAGGAGCTCCCAGTCTACTTAGCGAGGCACACAAATAGATACAGATGACAACACATACTCATTTGTACAAACAATTCCTCCCTCGCCCCCACCATTCACTTTCATCGTGAACTCTGGCCCTGCCCTTCCCGTGGGACCATTTCAGTTGATGGTTTGCAAACCGGCTGCATCCACTGCTCTCAGATCTCTCCATGTGACTGATCACTTCAATCCCTTATAACTACCCGCAGTCCCTAACTGGACAAACAGTGTAATCCATCACGTTGAACAAACACCAGATAGCTACCGAGGCATTTATGATTCCCCAGATGAAGAACCAAATCTGTGAAGCTATGGGGATTTGTAAATATTGCCACGGCTGCCCGAAGACTGATGAGATTTGTCACCCGCAGCAAAGTAACACATCCTTCCAAATAAGAACAAACTGATTATGTGGCAATGAGGGCATGCTCAGCCATCGTTTTTTGGTATTTTCCACATCTTTGCTATTGCAAACTATTTGATCTTTGATCTGGTCCTGAACAAAAGGGCAACCTGTCTCTCACGGGAAGTCTGCGGGGGTCTATTTGTTGCCTTAATAGGAACTGAACCGCGTTCAAGAGTGCAAGAGCCAGTCACCTTTAGAAAACACGACATTTCCTTATACTTTTTCCTGCCTGAAGATCTGACTGCAACTGAACCCCTGGGTGCCTTAGCACTGCAGCTGCCTGCTCACTGCAGCTGGTTTTCTTGCCCTGTTGCTGTAGGTCAAGCCTATCTGCAAGTTTATTATTCCTATTTCTTTTTACAAGGGTTCAAACCGCACGCACACATCGTTTCATTAGATAAAAGCACCCATGAACGGTGCAGCTGCTGTAATATCTACTGAGATCATTTACAGCTCTAAGTTATGTGCAAATTTTAGTGCTTCCTGATATCAGCCAATTCTATCGTCTGACCTACTTTGGCTTGTGTTTCCTGTGAAAGGCTTGCTCCTCGCCTTGGGGCAGATTTTGGCTGCTTGATTCCTGGCTTGTTATCTTAGCTGGATCAATTAACACAGTTTTTTTCAGTCTTAAGTTTCCTTGGTTCATTTCCCAGCGTGCCTAAATTTCGAATTTGCTTCCTAGCCAGCACTTCCCACCCAAGGATCTTAGAGCGCTTTAACATGGAGATGTTATTTCTTCTACAGCAGATTATAGTATCATAGAAAAGCTGGACTGGAAAGGCCCTCGGGAGGGCACATCTAATCCAGCCCTGCGCTCCAGGCAGGATCCTCCCTTTCTAAACAATCCTATACAAGTGCACGTCTAACCTAGTCTTAAAAGTCCAGGAACAAACCTCATGCACAAATATAACAATCCTCACGTACCAAAGCTGTTGCTGAAGCTGAGGCAGAGGACCGGGAAGTGACAACACCCAGCGCAATCCAAGCAGAGACGCGATCTCTAGTTGCCATTATGATGGAATTAATATATTGGGAGTTATCCCATAAACTAAAAACACCGAATGAGTCAAACAGAAAATGCATCAGCTGCACTCAGCTCTTTTTCTTCTTGCACAGTGACCTCGTAGCACACCGCGCTGGCCTGTGGGCCCACTCTGGGTTCAATTTTCCTTTAGCTTTCCCTGTCTGCAAGCAGGCAGGAAACCAAAATGCAGCAGTTTTACTCCAGGGGAGTTTCTAAAAGGCAGCTCTTAGAAGCAGGAGGGAGGTGAAGTTGTGAAAAAGGTTTATTTTTATCATTGTGTTCCAGCTCTGCGAGCAGGGATGATTGATTTTGTTGTGATGAGTAGTGAAAGGAATAAAGTGATCTTAAAACAAAAAAAAGAGGTGGTGAGGAGTTGACTCTAGAAGCAAAGCCTCTGGGTCACGCATCCATCCCTAGGAGCTGGGTATCGACGGCCAAGGCAAAACAATTCTCTCTTGCTTTTATGGGACCTCACTTTCTGAGAAGGTCTCTCCGCTTCTTTTTGTCTTTCACACATTTCTGGAATTTTTAAAGACAAACCGGGGGCATGACCTTGCATGATCTCCCATAGGCTGAAACTGCATTTTCCCCAATGAGAGCTCAGGGCACGCAGGAAATGAAAAGATACATGAAACCTAGCCCTTTCCCCCCTTTCATACCTTTCGGGTTTTCCTGCGCATCATCAGGACAGCCAAAGAGCTTTCAAAGTAAAAAACCAGAGCACAAATGGGAGAGAGCAGATCAATCCCGGCTCCAATGAATTATGCATATGAAGCATATATGTATCTGAGATGTCTGTATATGAATGATGTATACGAGGTGGAATAACTCCAACAAGAGACTGAGAGAGCCCTACTTTAGGATGAGGGAAGTGGTGGAGAAGAGTGACGTTCATGACCCTGGTTCTGCCAAAAATTAAATTTTTTGTTGGGGAGGGAAACCCCCCATCATTTTGAAGCCGTAGTACAAATAACATGTTGATGTCACTGGTACTGAGATGAGAGAGTGTTAATTAGCTAAGTATCTGCATTATATAATAATAATTATCCTTTATAACCGTTGCTTACAGCGACACATTTGCAAGTAGCATCGCTAGCTGGTGACTATGTGTTTCTTGAAAGTAGCCCCACATAGCCCTCACTTGGATTTGAGGTTTCTTGCTTCCTGCTGCTCAACTGACTCAATCATCGATCCTCTGGATCGTGGTGTATGCAGAAGAGATCTATGACCACCACACCATGACCTTTGATGCGCACGCCTAGGCAAGAGCATGAAGGAGTGAAGGCTGCCCAAGACCTACCATCCCTTCCCCTTTAGACCACTGAGACAGAGTCTAGCAGCCACACGAAGTCCAGATGTTCGCCACACGAAGTCCAGATGTTCGGTACCTCAATGTCTGTAGCTTCTGCCAGAGAGCAACACATAAGAACTGCTGCTGATTGCCTAATACCCCAGCAAGGATGTGCTTCTGTCAGGGTGATGTCCCTTAGCCTTCCTCCAACCAATGAGTGCCACTAGGCACCCAAGTTGTACTCTGGAGGTTGCAACTTGCGGTATTTTATAGGAGCTACCCCACCACGAGCAGGCCCACCACATTGCTACCAGGCCCTTTGTTCACGTGCAATTTGGTGGTCATACCCAGGAAAACCGACTTATATCCTTGTTTAATTGCTTGCATAATGACTTATCTATTCATCTCGTTTCTTAATGTAACTTGCCTATCGTTGACTTGCATCAGGCAACACGTAGTCCTTTGGTCTCCCTGACTCAGCAGTGTTGGCCTTCGGGACTATGGGTTCACTGCTAGCATTACAGAAAAGCTGTGCCCTTAAGTGTGGCCTAAGTTGCAACACGTAAGCTAAAGTGGCAAAAAAGAAAGAAAGCAGTTTTTTAAAATGACGCATTCGGGCCCTTACCCTCAAACATAGCTCTAGAGGCCTATCTCCTACTGAAACCAATGGAGGATCTGGACTCAAATACTCTCATGATGAAGGAAGCTGGCTCCTGGTAAAGTGGTTGAAATCTCAAAGCACAGCAGAAAAAGACAGGATTGTCGACAGCAGCGCAACCTACCCGTTGCCGATTCCTAATGCGATTTATCACTCTGGGCCTGATCCTGCCCCAGCCACATCAATAGGACCTATAAGATGACCACAGTTGGAATCGGATGAAGAGTGACAGTATCTACATAACATGCCTCATCTGTTCTGTAGTTGAAGAATTTGGGCCACTGTAGCTCTTCTGACCTACACACTAGCATTCAATGCAATGACATTTTAAAATAAAAAATAAATATTAGCAAAAACGTGTTTACCCGCCAGCTAGAATAAACAAATATCCTCTCACAAACTATTAAACTATGTCTGTTCTGATTCGAATCTCTCCAGATCTAACATAGCTTCTAAAGAATCGGGGTCACATTTAGCTTCTCATGAACAACTAAAAAAACAACTGTTCTGAGCTGAATCTTTCTTGAGATATAACATGACTTCTAAAGAATTTCTTAGCAGTGTTTTTCCTGCTATCAGTAAGAAAACTGGGTACGGCCATTTGACGGGTGGAATTTAATTAAGTTTCACTGGAAAACCAGGAGCGTTATACTAATAGAAAGAGATATTTCTCGGTAGAAGGGCATCTTTAACCATCTCTGTGAGGCCAAACTATAATGGGAAGCAATGATAGAAGAGAAAAATCAGATTGATAAAAGGGGGTTTGACCTGAATAATGGCTTCTTTCTAAAGGGTCACTCAAAGTTAATCTGAATGAACTTTTAAAGTACGGCAGGATGCTGAACCCTGCAAACCGAGACCAACTCACGTGCCATTACAGAAACATGCCTTTGATCAGTAATACCACTGAAAATATAGTATAAGAAAAAAGACACTGCACATTAAACCACTATGTTAACAAGGTTATTATACCATCAATGGAAATTTGTTGAATTTAATTCAATATGGAGAGTGGTGGTGAAGAAACTTTAAAGTAGTCACTGATCATCTCTGTTTAAAGACAGATCCCATGACAATATGCGGCAGTGTCGTGGTTGACTGGACTGCAGCTGTTCAGCGTTCTGCTACAAATTAGTTAAATTGAATTAAACCGCTTTGTGGACCCTCTTATTGAGAGTTAAAGTGGCCGTAATTCAATTTAGCATGCTTCATGTCAGAAGTCAATTAAGCTAAATCAAATAAAAGCCACATTCATTTTGAGCAAGGGCGTCTCTATAAGAGGTTTAATTAATTCACTTTAATTTTAAACTTTTAATTAATTCACATGAACTTTCCTTCGTGTTGTCATGTAGACAAGCCCTAAGAGATTGGATGGTAAGTACTGACAACTTTACTTTAAAATTAGCCAAGGCTTAATCCAAAGCCTGTTGTAGGCCAGAAGACGCTCTCAATTGACTTCAGTGTACATCTGATCAGATCTTTAGCAATCCTAAAATACAGAAATTCCTTGACTAGTAACCCGCACCTCTTGATGGGTTCTTCCAACTTAGTCTGGAGTGCCCATGAAAGAGATGGGAACAGGTCCTGCCTGGATCATGGAGAAGGATGGCCAAGTAGTTATGATGTTGTGCTGCAACTCTATAGAGGCATTACTTTGAGCCTTGCTCTGAATACCTCTACTTAGCGCAGATAACATGGGGGAGTCAACGGTAGCTGGATGTGATGCTAGCCTCCTCCTACCCTTATGTGCTATTGGCTACAGCTGGTGGGTCTTAATCATGCTCAGCTGAGGGTAGACCCGTGGCCTTTTCTTTTGGGTTACACTGACTCTGCTAACTCCTGGAGAGCATGAGGACCGAAGCAAATGATTTGGTAATGTCTGAGCAATGCAAGTAAAAAAAAAAAGCCAGGTAGTGAGAAGCACAATGCAAGAGGGCAGCAATATAATACCGCCATAAAAAGGAGTTTAATCTTATTAGGCCTTAGCAAGGGAAGGGCATGTTTGAGTGGAATAGAGGCGAGGGTTCCCATAAAATTAATGCATCAGGAAGAAAAGTTGGCTTCATATATAGTGAGTTACAAGTAACCGACTGTGGAGCTGGGATGCATTTTTCTTGTGGGCCTTCACACTGCCTTCTGCTTTGTACGTATTTGAATGCAAAGAGCCTGGCTAGGGCACCGAGTGCTTTGGGAGTTAAGTGGTGATCTTTCCAACAGCCCTTGCTCCAAAGCTCCATGGGGACCTGTGAAAAAGAAGCAAGGACTTTGGGAGTGATTACAGTTTATGGGCTATAACTACTCAAGGGACTGAGTCAAATTTAACAGGCAAAGCCCATTGAGCCTGTTGACTAGGAGGGTGGCAGAAAGGCCCTAGGGGACTTCAGAGGTGCAGGGATAAAGGAGATAGGCTGCTGCAAGAAAAGAGGTCATTATGAGAAGCAAGCAGAACTATAGGAACTGAAAGGGCAGATACAGCTGGAGACTGAAGACTTAGTGTCTATGTTCCCATATCCTGTGAGCAAAATACAATCTGGTCCCAACTGTGTTGGCGCAGAGGAAACTGCTAAAGAAAACCAGGAAGGGAACCACCATCAAGAGACGTCCCGTGTGCAGGCTGAAACCAAGTTTGAAACAAATATAGAGGGAGGAATCATAGAAAAGTAGGGCTGGAAGGGACCTCCAGAGGTCATCTTCCATCAAGATGGAAGACTACGGCAGCCAACAACCGAAACATGCATAGAGCCATTTCAAATGAGAATACCACGATACCATAACTTGATAGATGGTTGCATTGATAAAAAAAGCCATCCTACTCTTTCCCTTTTGACATATCTAGGGATAGTTCTGACAATAGCATTTCCCCTTTTTTTGTTTTCTAGGAGCACCTGACCTGAGAGTGAGGCGCACTCTGCTCAGAAATTTGGCTGATTTATCCCTCCTACCATCTCCCAGGGATTAGCAAAGGAACGGGGTATCTGCATTTCATTGTTTCCCACCCTACTCCCATTTAAGGCAATAGTCCCAGTAAAGTCAACAGTCAATGATATAGGGCATGTCTACACGTGCACTTTAATGCACAGTAGCCTGTTTTACTGCGCATTAATGCATCACCTAAAAAATAGTGGAATTACACGAATGCATAGTAAAACAGGCTACTGAGCACTAAGTGCCACTTATAAAACGTGCACTTCTGGTACTGTGCATTAGGGCAGCCTAATGCACATTTATTAATGCCTATTAGGGAAAGCACATTCCTGCACATATAGATGTGCCCATAGTTGCCACTGACATCACCAGTGCAGGATCAGGGGTGGGTTACACATAGTATAGTTAGCTGGTACTAAAATATATGACAATCGCACACATCAAGGGTATAAAAGGGAATGAGAGGAAATCATTTAGAGGGTCTCACAGGAGGCATAGGAAGAAATACAGCATTGGAGAATTCAGGTAGATGTCGGAAAACTTTAGTAAGCACAAAATCTACTGAGTCATCTTCATTCTAGTTTGGACAAAACACACCTGGCCAAACTGCTGGTTGTAACCATTTTACTAGGCGAGTTTAGCAAACGTTCGGTGAACAAATCACAATTTCTTTGCATGCTAAAATGATCCAAATAATTTTAATAATATATTTGAGCTGGTGACTCATGGCCACATCAATTAGAGTGAATGTTTTATTAATGATTTGATTATAAAAATTCACTGTTTCTGACATCACAGTTGTACAGGGTTGTCGCTGCTGCCTGATCAAATGAATGGACTTTTATAAACTTCCTC